>NC_046169.1:17339111-17555132 GCF_011064425.1 Rattus rattus | reverse complement strand
AGCCCACGCCTTGGCTCCTGAGATCAGAGCTTATAGAACCTGTGAGTGTAACAAGCACCCCCACCCAAACACTGTTTTAAAAAGATGGTGTCAGGTAGGGGCAGCTCGCAACTGCTGTAACTCCCATGCAGCTCCAAAGGTCTAACATTCTCTTCTGCTCTCCATGGTCCCTCCAACACACGCGACCTACATCCACACAATCATGTGCATTACTCTCAAATGGTGAGTGAGGACAGGTTCTCACGTATCCCATACTCGAACGTTCTGTGTAGCAGAAGCTAACTTTAGGTCCCCGAGGAGGCTGGCTCCATCTCTGGAGCACTGGGGACCACAGGCTGTACGCCACCACTCCCATTTTAGGTAGAACCCAGAGCTTTGTACATGCTAGGCAAGTGCTCTGCAAGTGTCCTCTTTCAAACACAGAGGTTGTTCTTCGTTTCAGTGACACAGACAGCAACACAGAGCTGTGGGCTATAGTTTCCCAGGCCTACTTCAGGGCTATGTGGGAGAATAAAGAGAAGATCATAACTCACGTTTCTGGGAGTTTGAATGGTAAGTAAGTACGGAGGGTGTAGAAGTATAGGCAGAACACAGCAGAGGGAAAAGACCTGAATGGCTGTCAGACCATGTAGAGCTGTGGTCAGCCCACCTATGGTCATGTTCAGGACAGGGCATACCTATTTCCCAACCCTAAACTCCAGGACACCAGCTCAGGAGAGTACTGACTTCTTGAAAGGGCCCATTTGCCTGTAACAGTATTTAGGGATTCCTGCCGTGGGCTCCCCCGCTCCTCCTCTTCCTCCTCCCCTCTTTCTCCTATCAGAAGTCCCACCCTCGGTGGCTATGCTGGTAGACCACTGCCTAGCAAGATAAAGAAAGCCCATTGCCCAATACTAAGTAAGTTATTACTATGATGGCTGGAGAGACAGCTTAGTCAGTAAAGTGCTTGCTGTGCAAGCATGAGGACCTGAGTTTGTACCCTCTGAGTCTGAAACCATGTAAAAAGCCCAGTGTTGTGGTGCATGCCTGGGGCTCCCTAGCCAGCTAGTGTGCTGAGTCAAGTCTCAAGCCTGTCAAAGAATCTGTCTCAAAAAGACAAGGTGGAGGACAGCACCTGAGCAGCAACACTGGCTTCTGGTTGACTTCTGGGCTCTATATATGCACACATGGGCACAGATACCTGGGTACACATGTACTCATGCACATTCAAAATATTACTATGAAACTCAAGCAGAGGAGGCGTTAAATAACACATAATGACCAACATCTCTCAAATAATCTGTTTGGGAAAGGACACCCTATGGATTTGTTTAGCTTTGCTTTCTGAGGTGCTAGCGATGAAACTCGGTGCCTCTTGAACTGAAACACTGTACCCCACATCTAGTGTTGTGTAGTCCTAGGGACACACCCCTCAACTTAAATGCTCACTTTTGCAAGTGCTTTACTGCTGAACTATACCTCTAGCCTTTACCCAGATGGATGTTTTAATTTCCAATCCTCTGTGCACTGAGATTTTTTTTATAAAATGTAATGAAAATGCCATTTGGATGTCATTGGAATGCCACATTGCTATAAACGTTTCTCTACACCTCCTCCGAGTTCCTGCACTCATTTCAACACACCAGGACTACTGTCCTTTGATTGCGCCCTGACATCCTGACATTGTGAATGTTGCTTGGCCCTAACTGGGCCTCTTGAAGTTTCTTTGCTGACAAGCGACCAAAAACCATACTGCCCAATCAGGCCAGTATGTGTCATTAAGCAGGGGGACCCAGCAAGTGGCTCCAATGAACCAGGACAGCCCTGGGTCATTGATAGAACCTGGGCCCACAGATCTGAAGTCCCTGGGAGTTTGGATAGCCCAAAGGAACTGACAAAGAGGCAAGGAAGTCTTCATTTTCATGAGGAAACCAGGAAACTTTAGTACTAATAAGCTATTTGAAAAAGCCGGGGAGATGGCTCAGTATGGAGGAGGGCCCATGACATACAGGTGAGGACTGGAGTTCAGATTCTTAGCATCCATGGGAAAAGCTAGGTATCACTGCACAGGCAGTTACAACCTCAGGTCTACAGAGCACAGAGACAGGGGGACTTTGGGGGTTTGCTGGTTGCCAGCCTAGATCAGGGTTCAGCTTAGAGAGACACTGGCTCAAGAGAATAGGTCAGAGACTGATAGAGCAAGTCACCTGACACCCTCCTCTAGATTCTGCATCTGCATAGGGTGCAAATTGGTGTGGTGCGTGCGCGCGCGCGCACACACACACACACACACACACACACACACACACACACACACACACACACTCACACTCTCCAGACTGGCTTTAAATTTGCTGTGTAGCCACATGTAGCCCTTAACCATTATCCTCCTGCCTCCGAGTACTAGGATCACCTTTTATAATGTGGCGCTGAAAATGGAACCAGGATTCGTAAGCCAGTCAAACGCTCTACAGACTGAGCCACATTCCTACCTCATACCCTCAACTCAGGTACTCACGTTTAGTGCAGAACTTCGAGGCACTGAACTGTCTTTGAAAATCTGACTTCTGACGTGTATGGGGCACCAAGGCAAATGTGTTGCTCACTCCAACAGAGCAGACTTGAGTTTGCCTCTTAAGAGATGTAATTGCAAATCATTTCAGAAAGTGCACAACAACTAATTGTCGTTATAATACCAAGTTTACATAGCCCAAATAATGGACAAATATCACCATGTAATAGAACGGTACAAAAATGGTAATTTGACTATGGAAAGTTGGAACTTGCCATTTCAAATTAGCAGAAGCTGTGAAGTGGGCATTACTGACAATGTGAATATAGTAATTGGGGCTGATTTCTTGGCGCCTGGCCGAATCTGGCTGCCTGGCGTCCTGTGAGTTAATTATAGCTCTGTTAACAGAGCAGGGTACAGAGAACACTTGCAGTGACGGAGATGAACCCAGTGCAGGTCTCTGCACACCGGGCTGGAAGTGAGGGTGCAGGCCAAGACTAGGAACCACACAAGCGGCTCCACCTTTAAAAAGCACATACATGTATCATCTGGAGTAACAACTTCCAAGCTTCCAGAAGTCCTTGCTAAGGCACTATCTGTTTTGCCAGCAGCAGGACACTGCTGTGGGGTGACTAAAAGTCATTTCAGGCCACATCCAAAGATATTTTCCTTGTGGCTTTAAGGTTTCCGTAAGAAACAGTCCAGAAATCAAAATAGGTGACCCCATCCAAATTAGTTCTCCGTTCAGATTGAGCCTATTATTTCACTGAGGGCTCCTGAATAATCAGGCTAGTTAGTTAATTCATACCTGTAACTGCTAGTACCGGGGAGGCTGAAGCAAGTGGATTACCACAGATTTATGGCCAACCAAGGCAACAGAATACGAAGACCCTGTTCCAAAATGCCAAAAGGGAGCAGGGGCTATAAGCACTCTTATTAAAGGAGTGCTTTGCTGGCATACACAAGGCCTCGGGTTCCATCTCCAGCACTACACACACATTCCCCTTGCTTAAGGGATCAAGGCAGGAGGATTCCATGTTCAAGGTCTTCCTCTACTACACAGCAGGTTCAAGGCCAGCAGAGAACATAAGACTCTACCTCAAAAATGGAAGGGAGAGAGGGAAGAAGGAAGGAAAAAAGGGAAAGGAGTGTGTGGGGGGGCGGGGGCTGTTGCTTCTGGCTAGTCTGAGAGGTCTGGCCGTGTACCTGGAGCTCCGAGATAGTACTCTACATCCTCAGCCTGTCATCTCCTGATGAGCCAACATGTCTCCACACTCCCAAGGCTTTCTTCTAAAACCACTGGGGATGTACCCAGCATCCACACAGGGCTGAACAGAGGGGTACTGTCAAGCTTGCATAAAACCTGGGATAGTAAGATTATTTTAAAGGAAAGTGAATCAAATTTTAAATCTGGCACCAACATCTCGAACTGTGTGCTAGCTATCACTTCTAGGTGTCGGCCCACTTCTGTTGTCTTCCAAACCCTGGCAGCTGCCTGGCTGGGAACCCTGAACACCTGACCCAAGAACTTTGTGGGGTTCCCCTCAGTCTGCATCTTCTTTTCATCACCAAGCTCATTCTTGGTCATGGGCATCCTCCTTATCTCCTATGATGCCCCCTTCTAAATCCACAATTTCATTTTGAGCTACTTCTAAGCTTCATCCTCTTGGCCACAGCTACTGGGGAACATCTAGAACTTGTTCTCTCAATAAGCAGGGCTTCCTGTGGACTCTTGTACTATAGCCATGTAAGGGCCCTGAGCACGTTCACATCCTTGAGCAAGGTTCTCCCAGGCTGGGCTGAGACCTGTGTACTCTCCCCTTCTCCTACCTTCAGGATGCAGAAGTTCCTTGGGCAAGTCAGGCTATCAGCACATCTTACCAAGAATCCGACTTTTGCTCAGAACCTATCCCTGGTGTCTGGCACAGATCCAGGCAGAGAGGGATTCCCTGTTCAACACACAGTTTCCCAAAGTCCTTGTAAATAAACATGAAAGCACTCCTAACCATAACTGACAAAATCCTAAGAACAGGAAGTCAGTGGCAACTGAAATACATCTATCAGTAACTGTTTCCCTTCTCGGCAATAAACCAGGAACTGAGTTCAGCAATACTGGGTTCGCTCTATTCTTCTGGTCTTAGCTCTGAGGATCAGAAACAGCAGACTATGGCCAATGCTTCCTCACCTCAGGACCAGCTCCAGGAAAGGGGGATCATGATCAAGTACCTTGAGACTGAGACCTTTAAAGGAGAACAGTGGGCAAGAGGTCACACTGGCTTTCCCAATAGTCAACTAGATACCCCGTATGCCCTCTGAGAAGGCTGCAGTCTCCATACTGGGTTGGTAAATCCTAAAGACAGATGGTCTAAAAAACAAAGGCAAGAGCTAGGGGTGTAGCTCATTGGTGGAGTGCCTGCCTTCAAGGCACAGGCTCTACCACTCAGCTATACTTCTAGCCCTTTGCTGGCAGACTCTAGGCAAGAAGTTTACCACTGTGCCCCACCCCTAGCTTTCTTTAACTTTTATTTGTAATAGGCTCTAAGTTGCCCAGGCAGGTCTTAAACTCTCAACCCTGCTGTCTCAGTCTTCTGAGTAGTTAAGATTTATATGCCAGTGTCATCTGTCTCAAAAGGGGGTGGGGGGTGTTAGTACATACCTGGAACCTCGGTAACCTCAGCACTTACAAGGTAGAGGCAGGAGGATCAGGAGGTCAAGGTTAGCCTTGGATACTCCGAGAGCTCAAGATTAGGCAGGCTATATGAAATCTTGTCTTAAAGAGTAAATTACACTCAGAACTTAGAAAACGATCAACGCCATTTTTATAACTAGAACCTCATAGGAAAGGACACAGTCAGTATAGACTTACTTTTGGCAAAATTATTCCTCTTGCTCTGGGTGGTGCTGAGCATAGGTCCTTATTGTGTACCCTGCTTCTGACACTTGACACTGAAGTGCACTCGCTTACAAGAGAACATGAAGGCTGGCCCAGTGGGTGCCCATAGAAGGGTTGGGCAGACAAATGAGCACAGAGAAACAGCCACTGCTGGCTTAGTTGGACATGAATAGCTCGCCTTCTTTCCTCAGTGTGAGCCTTATCAAGATGAGGAGAGGGGCCTCCATCAGGCACCTCCATGCAGAATGTGAGGCCACACTGAACACGGATGTAGTCTCATTAGACATCATGGCCAGCTGTAGGAAGAACAGATTCCCAGCTGAGCTGAATGAGGTGGGGAAAAGCTAAGGTGATCTACCAGCAGCCAGTGAAGCAAGGTTGTGTTCCCCCCAGAGCTGCTTCCTCGATGCCAGGAACTAGAGGCTGGGGGAGAGGATGCCATTGGGAGCAGTGGTCAGCAGGGCATCAGCAGCTTTTGACTTGAGGGGAAGGCAGTACCGCCCGCCCCCATGATGGCTCTGTTCTAAGAGGCTTTGGCTGGCTAAGGAGAAAAGGAGGGAAACCCCTGAGCAAGTGCACTGGAGGGAGACATGCTGCTCACTCTCTGCCTAAAGTCAGGAGGCTGGCAGGGGACCGGGGGGGGAGGACAGAAGTTGGGGGAGATGGGGGAGGGTTGACAAGGGGGAGGGGGACAGAATGTCTCCTTCCTGCAGCCAGCTAGTTGGGGTGGGAGTGGGGTGGAGATGCTGTTGAAGTGCACTTCGTTTGAAATAATATGGAGGACGAGGTGTCAGCAAAACACACACCTGCAGAAACTGGGCCTCTGAGTATGAGAAGTCAAAAAACCTTTGTTCCGTTTCACTTGTTCTGTGAAAGCAAATCTATGCCCCAGTGTCTCCACATTGCAGACAGCCGGTCTCCCCACTGGGAATCTTACTGTGCTGGCCCTGACACTCCACCCTGCATGCTTTGGGAGTAGTCTTTTTCTCCCTGAGTCATACTTTTCTGGACACCTTCCAGCCCTCAAGCTAAACCTGTAATACCCTAAAAAGGTAGATGAGCAGTGCTTCTAGGATTTAAGCCTTTCTCCACCTACTGGAACAGACGTTGTGGATGTTTCTATCCTAACGAATTAAAAAAACAGACCCAGGAGACAATGTACTGGCATGTTTGATAATTTTCAGTAAAAACAGTGTGTATGTTGGGGGTGGGGGGAGTGTGGGTGCAGGGCAGAACCCTTTTCCTTGTCTGCAGTTTAACAAGCTGTTCCTAGTGCTCTCAGTTCTTTTAAGGTTTGCAAGCACTTCTGGAACTTAACCCCATGCAAACGCACCTCAGAACCCATAGACACACTCACAAACTTCAAAGGGGTAAATTGAAGTATGGAATTTGGGCTAGCAAGCTGGCTCAATCTGTAGAGGGGCTTGCCACCAAGTCTGACAATCTGGGTTGATCCTCAGGACTCACAGGTAGCACAGTAAAAGGGAAGAACCAGCTTCCCCCAAGCTGTTATCTAACATCCACAAGGTCACAGCACTAAGCATGTACCTACAAATATAGACAAAGGCACGAACACGCATGCTTATGCGTGCACGTGCACACGTGCGCGCGCGCGCGCACACACACACACACACACACACACACACACAATGAATGTAAAAAAATTACTTTAAAAAATAAAATAAATAACAATGTAAAATTCTCCAAAGAATGTAACTGGGGGTAGGGTGGACAGGGATGGAATCTTAGAGGGTATAGATCTTGCTAAAACCTAAATCCGATAGCCAGCACCCACATAAAACCTAGCTGTGGCGGGTCACACCTACAAGTCCAGTACTAGGAATCGACAGGGAGATCCTTGGGGCTTGGTGGTCTAGCTGAAACAAGGAGCTCCAGATTCAGTGAGAAACCTTGTTTCAAAAACCAACATAACTCAACCTCTGACCTCCACATGAACTTATATAGGAACACATATATAAGTCAAAACCACACACACACACACACACACACACACACACACACACACACACACACACACAACAAAATCTTTCTTCTACTTGATCTTTAATTTACCTGCAGAAAAAAAGCCCCTCTACTCTCCGGAGAACCTACACACCTCTGAGCAGGGCCCACACAGGAGGTATCCCAGAGCAGAAAGGAAGCTCAACCCACACAAGTACACAAGTCTGGGGGCAAAGCCCAGCGTGGCACTACAAACTCCCTAGTTCTTCCTTCAGGTATAAACCACTACAATACGAGTAGGAGGAGAGAGGCTCCATGGCCATTTGGGTCTCCTTCCCATGACAAGAGAGAGGGCTAGCCTGAGAGCCTGTCAGGGGCTGAGGCTCCACTGGGCCCCAGGCTGATAGGAACAAGCTGCCCCCGCTGGCTGCTTCCATGGAAACGAGGTCAGGCTGGCAATAACAAGCCTGGCTTTAAAAGAGCCACCTGCCTCCAGGAAGCCCCACACACTGCCCTTTCCCTTCTGACTTTTCAAATCTGCAGTGTGAAAACAAACAGGGGGAGTTGTTGACCACAGAGATACTGGCCCGTCCACATGAGTCCTGGCCTGCTAACAAGGCTGAATGGCTGTGTGGCTCTGAGCAAGCATTATCCCACTCTGAGTACAAGTCTGTTCTTGAAGAGCAGGACAAGGTGTGTTATTCATACTGAGACAGCTATGACAGCTTTATCTACTCAAGAGCACTCTTGACCAGGGAGCGGGTGGATCAATCCAGAAATACATGGTTAGTGGCATACAGCAAGCACCAAGTACTCCTGGAGCATTAATGTGCTGAATCATGGACTTGGGGGGATCTGAGGTGTCCCAACCTTCCTAGAGCTCAGAAGCCCAAGAGAAAACACACTCAGGTGCCTTGGTGAGTAGAGGAATTCAGTGGGGACATAAGGAAATGCAAGAGGAGACTTAAAAGCCCAAGGACACAGCAAGCAAAGGGCCTGGTCTCACAGCAGCTGTGGTACTCTTCTGCCTTGTCCCCACAGGAGCAGAGAGACAGCACCTAGCCTGTCTCTGGGTGCATTTCTCTGGACAATCATATGCAAACCATTTCCTCCTCATTGCACAAGAGGAGAAACAAGCCAGCTTTTCCCACATGAAACCCTCATCCTTTGTGAAAACAGTTCACACTCAGGGTGAGTATACTTGAGCCATGTGACCAGAGGGGCCTGGCCTACCACTAGCAGGTCACTAAGCAGAGGTGAGGACACATAGCTTTAACCCTGCTAGGGTACTGGAGATGGAGGCTGGGGATTCTGAGATAAGCACAATTTGACTCATCAATCCCTGGCGAGCAAGCTGGCTCAATGGGTACAGGTGGTTGCCACCAAGCCCAAAGACCTGAGTTTGGCACTCAGAATCTACATGGTAGAAGGACTGAGCTGACTCTAAAAACTTGTCCCTGCCCTCCAAACCTGAGCTACACCACATGTGTGCTCCCCTCCAATACCCCCAAATAATCAAACACATATTTTTAAATGTAAACTATCACTCCCCATGGCTGGGCATAACGGTGGCAGTGCACACCTATAACAGAAGCACTCAAGCAGCTGAGGCAGGAGGATAGTAAGTTCCAGAGTAGCCTTGCTTACACAGTGGAACTTTACAAAGTGCTCTACTACTGAACCAAGCCCCCACCACCAAATTCTAAGCAAGTACAGTACCATTAAGCTCTATCCCCAGCCCCCATGGCTCATCACTAACACAGCGGATCACCCCGCCCACCTCTATGGGTAGCAGCAACGGCCAGCCAGGATACTGCCTAGAGACTGCAGTGCTAGGGCTGCAGGACTGCCTCCATCTCTAAGTTCAGCCTGTCCTTCACTGTCACTTAGATGTCCTCACCACTGTACTTGCTAGCCTACCCCACCCCCACAGCCTCTTTCTTCCCCCAGAGCGATGTGGAGAGCGATGTGGAATGCTTGCCCCTCTCCTTGTAAAGAACATGCAGCAAATCCTGCTGTACTTTGGCCATGGCTGACTTGAAGAAAACCACCAGTTTGCTTTGGAAAAGAAGTAGTAGGGAAAGCTGGAAGGAGTCTCAGGGTCGATAAACACCTCCGTTTCCCTTCTCCAGCCTTGGGCACAGCACTTTCCCCTGCTGGAAGCACTTTCAGAGACATGACTAGAGAGTCTAAGAACAAGGAACCAGTGGCCAGGGCCCGGAGAATGAAGGGGAAATGAGCAGACGGTGCATTAGCAGTGGGAAGAAAACGTCACACGGTGCCATAAAATGTGTTTGCCATCCAAGGAAACCGACAGCAGTGCTGCTTCAGGTCCTGGGCAGCATGGACACAGAGCTGAGACAAACTTGAGAAAGCCTGCACCTTGCTGCGTGAATAAATCCTAAATACCACCCCCTGAAGCTTCTAAAAACGATGCATTTTGAATTCAAATGAATGTTTCTCAGGCATTATAGTCAGAATAAACTCCTCTGCTGATCAAACAACAAGGAAAAGCAAGTACTTTAAGAAGAAAATCAACACCAGGAAGCTGAGGCAGGACCCTGGCAAGTCCAAAGCTACATGGGAGACCCTGTCTCAGAAAATCAAAATCGGCAGGGAAAGCGTTTAGTGGGTACAGAGAGTACCACAAAAGCATGAGGGTCTGAGTTCAATTGCAAAACTCACAGAGAGCAGGGTGTGGCAGCACGCATCTGTAATTCCAGCATCCCTACAGCAAGATGGGACATGGAGACAGAGAAGAAACTCCAGGAGTGCTAGAACCAGCCTGTCATGTGCAGGGCTAAATAACAAAGACACCATCTAACACGGAGGTTGTCGTCAAAACTCTCTACTTGAACATGAATGTTCATACACATATCCATACACATGTACACACACACATACAAATTCAGTATGGGCACAGAGGCATATGCTTGTAATCCTGGCATTAGAATGGCAGGAAGATCAGGAGTTTAAGGATAGAGACTGGACTACATAGCAAGGATAAGGCCAGCCTAAGCTACATGCTGAGGCCCTGTATGCTAAAAAATAGAAAGTTAGTGCATTCAAGGTTCTAATGCAACCCTCAGAATTGCAAAACAAACCAAAACAATCCACAAAGAAAAAAATCAAATAAGCTATTTTTAAAATCATTAGAACATCAGTTACTTTTAGTCCCTAACTTTGGTGGTAAGAAGTCAGAGACAGACAGAGTCAGAGAAGACAGTCTGTATCTATCAACCTGACTTATAGGTAGGTCATAGGGACCAGGTTAGATTCTGAATGTGCCTGATACAGTTCCATTATTGGTTTGGTGTTTTTGTTTGGTTTCCTTGAGATGGAGTCTTACCTAGGCTAACCTGGAGTTCTCCATCCTCCTGCCTCAGTCTCCCAAGTGCAGTGATGGCAAGTGTGCAGCACTGAGCCAAGCTAGGACAACCTCGGGAACAATGGCGTGCATGTGTGCATCAGTGAAGAGGCCATGATTAGAGGAAGGCTTTTTACTCAAAAGCCTACGCGTGCACTGTGAATGGCTCCTGGGATCTCAAGGGCTGAGGCAGGCTGGATATGAAAACATCATTAACCAGTCAGGGAGTGGGGAACAGAAGGGAGGAACCCAAACAAACCAAACTTCCTCACAAACCATAAATGGCTTTTAACGACCCTTAAGTTACTTTTAAAACATTTACACAAGAAAAGCAGGGATTTGCTGTTGCTGCTGTTGTTGTTGTTGATTATTATGATGATGATTCAAAGCAGCAAAACTCTAAAGTTTTTCTAAGTTATGGTTAGAAGACATAATGTTTGGGGTTTGTTTTTGTTTTCCAGTGTTGAAGGTGGAACCTGGGGCAAGGCAGCCTCTACTGTGGAGCTGCCCTTCAGCCTTCACGGTGGGGGGGATTCTAGGTGGGTGCCTTACCACTAGACCACGCCCACTAGCTCCTCACTTGGGGGCGGGGTGTCTAAGGCAAATGCTCTGCTGAGCTATGTCCTCAGCCCATAATGGTTATTTTCCAATGCTTGGTTAAAAATTACAAAGTCTCAGATGGAGTTGGATGGCACACGCCTCCAATCCCAGCACTCCAGAGGCAGAGGCAAAAGGACCAAGAATTCAAGGTCATTTTTGGATTCTTAGGATTTTCAGTTTAGACTGGGTTCTATAGGATGGGAGGGAGGGAGGGAGGGAGGGAGGGAGGTGCTCCACCATGCCTAACTACAGATTTAGTTTTTTTCAATTTTTATTATTAAGGGGCGGAGGGGGGAGGGGCAATGGCAAAGCAAAGTGTGAAGGTCCGCTATGGGTTCTGGTGGTTGAATTTGATTCCTTAGACTTCTGAGGCAGATACTTTTACCTGCCCAACCGTCCTCCTGGCCAGTGATTGCTAGTGTTTTATTCAAAGTGAAGCACCTTAGTCCAATCTTAAGATCAGAATTATTTCTTTCACCAATTTTAATTTGAAAAGAAAGAAAACCATAAAGTCATAGAGAAGTTCATAACAGTTGAATGGGATAAGAACATGGCTTGATATTGTTTACCAAAGCAAAATGTAAACCCCCACCTCGAAATTACCACTATTTCTTAAATACAAATTCAGGGCTAAAGAGATGGCTCATCTGGTAAAGACAGTTGACATCCAAGTCTGGTGCCCTGAATTCACTCTCCAGAATCCACAGTGAAAGGAGAGAAACAGCCTCAGAAAGCTGTCACGTGACCTCCACGTGCACACTGTGGCTCATACGCACACGAATAATAGTGTATTAAATTATATAAATACCCAGTTCATTATTAAAACAAAAAAACTAAACTAAAATGTCCACTTAAGTATAAATACAAAGGCTCTGTGTTTTTTTCAGTGCCCCCAGAACCTCTAGAACAACGCCTGCCAACTAAAACACCTACTATGAATTTAGTAATGGGTTATGCAAACATAAATTACAAGGCCAGACATTTTAAAAGGGAAAAAAGGTGATTTATTGACGCGCTGGAGACACGGCAGGATAGAAGCACTATTTCAATTTTCCACACAGTCCTCAGTGCTGCAGATGTGCTAATGCAAAAAGAATTTCAGAGTGAAATGGCTCTCAGCTCCCTGGTTCCTTCCATATCAATTCCTTTACTTAAAAAGGCTGCCTGGCATTCCCACACTTACGTTCAAGACAATGAATACATGCTCAAACGCTTTTATCTGGCTATAAGTACAAATGGATTTGTTCAAACAAGGGGCGGGGGGGGGAGTGGGAAGGAAGGATAGAGGGAGAGGGAGATGGGTGGGGGAAGGGAGAGAGAAAGGGGAAAAGAGAGAGAAAGAGAGGGGAGAGGGAGGGAAAAAGAGATTAGTTTTCCAAATCTTTCAGCAAAAAGAAAGGATGACTGCAGCTCAGGGCTCCCCAGCTGGAAAGATGGAGCCCACACTGTGGTCACCCCGACCTTCCCCGGCCCTGTTTGAACCTCCCCTCTGAATCCTCACAAGCACATTCACTGATCCTTTTCTTCCGCCTTCATGTCACTATGAGAAGCTGTATTTTCTTTCACAAAGTGAACACTTGATTCAGGGAGAGATAGCTCAATGGTAAAGGTGCCTGCTGCCAAGTTCCATCCCTGGGACCCACATGACAGAAGGAGAGAACTGACTCCTGACCTCCACACATATGCGATGCTGTGCAAGCATGTATGAACACACACAGAGAATTTTAAAACATTAAAAAAGGGTGAAATGCTGTTTGTGGGACGTTTATATACAAATTAAATAAGCATATTCTTGTCTTCCACTTTAAACTCAAAGCAATGGAAGCCGACGCCGACGCCGACGCCCCACTTCTCTGACTGGGTCGTGGGAACTGAACAGGGCTGAGCACACCGTACACCGCGGAAATCATCATGTTTCATTGCTTACCCAGGGGCTGATAGCTTCGCAAATGCCTGTCTTGCGAGACACAAAAACCTAGCTAACTGAGCTTCTCCCCAGGAGCTTGAAAATAACCTATAATGAAGTGTGTTTTCAAATACAAAAGGCATCTCTGTGCTGCTACCCCATGCACACATACATACAAGGCTGCACGGTTCCCAGATCTTTTGATTACATGAACACACCTGACCTCGGGGAAGCAGACTTTGCCCAGCCCCATATTTCACACAAACCAAACAGCCAATAGACAGTAATGGCTCTCAGCTACTGATGACCTGTACCAAAGATGAAGAGACACTCCATCTTCCTCAGGAAACTGTCAGTGGTAGAAGACTTGGAGCCGACCTTTCGCCCTGTCTTAATCACAGCCACCTATGATAACAGAGTGGGGTTTATTTTTATGCTCAGCTCCAGATGAAAATGATCAATCCTTCAATTCTGACTACTTTGTATCTGCACAATGAGCTGCATAAGTGAAGGCCCTGTAAGTTTTCATGAGTCCCCTGGGCCCTACATGGAATTAAATTCACCTAAGAATATGATCTGCAGTAACACTATCAAAACGCTGAGCACTTCATTGAGTCTGTCCAAATGTACAAATTAAATGAAATCCCAATAAAAATCCATTTAAATTTTCATTTAAAAAGTAGGAATTTTCAGAGCCAGGCACTGTGGTTAGACAGACCTGTCATTTAAACTACTTGAGAGCCTGAGGCAGGAGGATTGCAAGTTCAAAGTTGGCCTAGCTACAGAGCTAGCCTTCAAAACTTGGTGAGAAGTAGAGTGGCGGGGTGCTTACCTGGGATGCTGGTGTTCAGCCCCGAAGGTGGGGGAAGACAGAACTGAGGGCCAGAGGGGCTGGAGAATTAGCTCAGTGGCAGAGCACTCGGCTAGTATCCCGTCTCCAGCACAAAAAAGAAAATTAACAAGGCTTTACAGAATAAAGCTGGGAAGAAGACTGCAAGCTGTACGACAGAAGAATGAAGACAGACACAGTGCCCAGGCACTGAAGAATGTGGGGCATGGAGCTCCTGCGACCCATCACACTCACCAAAGACATGGAACACATTGGGAGAATCCAAAGAGTAATGGCTTGGACAGTCCTGAGGCATCGATGAGGAATATGATGGCTGATAGAGGACAAAGAAGTCAGATCAACTCACTGGGGGCAGGTAGACTGGATAGCTGGTCACTAGTTATAGGAGAGACAAGCAGCTCTAATGGAAGAGGAGAAACTGAGGCCCTACTTGCTACCAATCACAGGAGACTGCCCAGGCCTGGGGCAGAAAGCAGAAGCCAGAATTATGGAAAGAGTCCAGAAGGTGCCCTGGTGACATGTACAGAGGAGAGTTCCAAAATAAGATCCAGAACAGCTGGGGCTGTGTAGCTCAGCTGGTGGGGCACTTGCCTAAAGGAAGCCCTTAGTTCCATGGCCTGAAGCACAGAAACTGGTGAGGCAGTGTATGCCTGGAATCCTAACACTCAGATATGGAGGAAGAAGGAGCAAGGTAGAATGGGAATCCCCACTCGCCCAAAAACAATTCAGTTCCACCTGACAGACAGTACAATAAGCAAGGGACATGCCTTGGCCTGGGAGATATCCTTAAGGCAAACTCTCAAGAAAGTTCAAACTGGAACCACCAGGGCCCCTACTCGTGGGTAAGGCATGGCAGCAAGTGGTCCAACAGGGAAAATGAGCAAAAGTATCAGCGGGGCAGACAGGAAAGTGTGAACAGGCCACTCACAGCAGAAGGCAGTGTGCCAATCATGAGAAGGAAAGAAATACGAAGTACACGAGGTTCCTGTTCACAGTCATCTAGCACGCACAGATCAATTAGTGGAGAAAACTGGTAAGGTACTGTTAGATAAAAATATTTTAGAGCAGAAATATTCATGCTCTGTACCGTAGGAACGCAAGGCTCCCGTAGTGTAACACGGAAGCTGGTGAGGGAAGGAGTAGCCCCACCAGCACCAAAGCTGGATCTCCTTGCAATAGCTGAGCTGTCAAGCCAGAGGCACTATCCAAGCACGCTCGCCAGTAGAGCCTCTTTACAGCATCCTGCATGCAGTCAGCACAAGATTATAGCAGGGTTCCAAAGAGACTGATGGACTAACCGATCAAACGTGAAATGGGGAGCAAAGGATGTGCAGAATGTCCTAAGAAGCAGTTCCAACTCTTCCCTAAATGCCCAGGGAAGTTTATGCACTTGGAAGCAAGCAGCAGAGGGCGGTGGCGTGGGGCCAGGCAGCCTCGGCAGCAGGAGGAGTCTCTGGAGATCCATCCCACAAGGCAGCTGGCTCTGTGCACCCGGAAGGTGGCTGTGGGCTGCAAGACTGTGGAAACACTCCCCAGGGACCCACGCTGGCACAGACATACGAAGGCTTGCCTAGATGTGCAGCCTCCTGCCAGCTTTGCCAATTTGAGTAGGACACACAAAGCAAGTTAATGTCTTTTCTGGGTCTCGATTTTTCTCTGCCTGATTCAAACATTGTAACTACTGCAGAGACACACACTAAGAGTAGATGGAGATGGGCATACTGGTGCACACCAGTAATCCCAGCACTGAGAGATGGAGGAGGTTAACAATTCAAGGTCATCCTTGGCTACATAGTGAGTTTGAGGACAGCCTGGGCTACAGAAGACCTTGTCTTTTTTAAAAAAAAAAAAAAGTATTTGGAAAAGAGCAATATGAATAGATAGCCATTTTAATAAGCTGTCACTGTCATATCCCTAAGTTACCCAGACCAGAGAGTCAACTCTTTCTGGTGAACTCAGGTTTCTCATGTAAAAGGATCTGCAAAGATCTCTGGCGGAGGTAACATTGCAGATAAATCACCTGATCATTTAAAAGCTGTCAAATGAAAGGTGATGGGGCTTGATCAGATTGCAAACCAAGTCAGCAGCAGCAGCACCAGAATGAAGCCTTGACTCCCATCTAAGGACTCCTTCAGGAACGCCAACTCGACCGTGGCTACTAACCCACCAGGATATGAGTTAAATTACTCTAGTCTGTCAATCAGGCCTGAATGTTTCTTAAAGGGTCCGTTTTTTATGCAACTCAGGTTTGAAAGTTAAGATCAAAAGCAAATATTGGTCGTTAGTGATCCATGGTGATCCAAATATATCCTACCACCTCGCACACTTATTTACAATCCTAGTTACTTGTAATGCTGAGGCAGGAGGATTGTAGGTTCAAAGCTAGCCTGAGCTATATTCTAAGACCTTGCCTCAGAATACAAATTTAAAAGACGAGATGTACCTCAGAGGTAGAACACTCGCTTAGACTTTTCAAGCAAGGGACTGGGGTGTGGCTCCTGAGTACAGGGCTTACCTAGAATCCTCCAGTGAGGGGCTGGACTGAGACTTATTGGTGGAGCATTTGCCTAGCACCCAGAAAGCCCTGTTTCATCTCTAAAATAAATAAGATAAAACAGAATCTACTCCTGAACTCAATGTCTTCTCTCAAAGCGATGCTCAGCACAAGCACTCAGCTTCCACGACTTTGCCATGCTATTCTGGAAACAGTTCAACCTAGCATCTGGGACCATCAGTCCCATTTCTCCATGGGAATATGGAGGTTCACGGAGGTCACCATTAAAACTCTAGCCCACGTAAATCTCTTTACAATCCTTTCCTTTTCACAGCTGTTAAATACTCAGATAATTTGTCCATGATACTTAAAATAGCTCTCTGGAAATGCCAGACACCCAGAGGAAGCGACACACAGCTCACGGGGAGTGGCTGTCGGTTCTAAAGGCGCTTCAGAGACCTAGGCCTCATCTGTTGTTCCCATAGAGTGTATGGTACAGTGGGATCCTGGGTGGTCCTGCTGTCTTCAAGCAGGCACAACAGAGACACTGGGAGATGAAACTCTTCATGGATCATGTAAGAATTCTTCCAATGCCAGCAGTCAGGAAGTAAAGTTCAGAAACAGTCCCTGATCTTCTAAAAGATGGGATCTGATGTCTTTCTGCTCAACACAATTAAGCTTTTACTTAAATGTGAAGGAGCCCACTGACAAATGGCCCACCCAAATGCACCCACAATGACTTCAGTGTCTCTGGTGATAGCTGTGTGTTTGTGTTTGGGGGTAGGGATGCTACAAAAGGAGGTGTACACTCTTGGATTTTAAAATAATCTCAGTTCCTCAAGTGTCCTCACCCACCCACCCATGAGCACACAATATGGTATAGTCCTGTGGTTTTTGTTTTGCTAGGCAAGTACTTTACCACTATGTAATATCCCCAAGTCCAGCTGATTCCTCAAACAGGCTCTCATCAAGTGCCCCAAGCTAGTTATGAAGTCCGAATTCTCTTGCCTCAACATCCCCAGTGTCTGGGATGACAGGTTGACTACAGAAAGGGCTGTTTCAGTGTGTCTATCACCTGAAGTTACTGTGTGTACCATTTGTTTAGTTAGCCATTATCTGCCTGTTCCTGCTGACAGCTGTAACCTTCTCTATACCTGCTGGTGCCTAGAAAGAACCCAGGGCTATTTTTAGGGGAGACAGGGGTCTAAACATACTTGTAGAACACTTAGAACATGCTAAATCATTCCCCTCTAGCAGCTGGATATCAGAGGTAGAGCACCCATAATCCAAACATGTGAAACCTCAAATCCTCCAACATGCTCCAAACACTGTGGATGTGGAGATCTTTTGCTTTTAAATTAAGGATGTGCAGCTGATAAAGGGCTACAGAAATATTCCCAAACCTGAAAATATTCCAAATCTGAACCATTCTCACCACACACATATGGTGAGAGCTACTCATTAGATTATAGGAAAGAACATAAAATCTGAAACAGGGAGGAATCTTGTTCAGGATCAAAAGCCCCAAACATCTGCAATGGCTGGTCTGGGAAAAGACAAGACCCCTGGAAGCAGGCAGAGAATAGTTCTGCACAGGAAAGCCCCCAGCAACAGAGGTCACCATGGGTGTGGAGGGAAATCCTGGACTAGTAGTGCTCACCCATGCTTGTCCACAACCCAGTGGGCCCCTCTGTTCTTTCAGGACTGCTTTGTGCCCTCCCAGGCCTCCTGCAGACTCTTTCTAGAATGAGCTAGATAGAATACTGTAGCTTGAGCTGCACTTGGTCCTTGGGATAACTTTTCCCCTGGCGTCTCCTCAGAACTAAGAAAACTACTTCTTAAGTCTTTTGTACTGGTTAAACATGTTTAACTGGTAACAGTTAAAAGCTTCTATTTAATTTTTAAGCTTTGTCTAGTTAAAATCGTATTGTATTGCAACTTTATGGTGAGTGATTCTAGAATGATTAAACAAGCAGGTTGATTACTCAGGCTTTATGATTCTGCCAGATACTAGAGTGACCTCTTAGCAATGAAGCAAAAATGTGCTTCATTTCTCTTCAACGTCTGAGGAGAAAACACTGAACTAAAAAGTTGCTTGTGGACTTCCCACAGCCCCACAAAGAGAAGAATTTATCTAAGATGATGATGATGATGATGATGATGATGATGATGATGATGATGATGATGATGATGACGACGACGACGACGACGACGACGACAATGATAGGCTACTCTGGGTCACTTGGTGAGACCCTGCCTCAAAATAAGCAGGCCTCAGAGAAGTTGGTAAAGTGCTTGCTATATCTGCAGAAGACTAAAATTCGAATCCTAAGCACCTATGCAAAGGTCCAGGCACATCTGTAATCTCAGTGCTCTCAGAATGCCAAGCACCTATGCAAAGGTCCGGGCACATCTGTAATCTCAGTGCTATCAGAATGACAAGCACCTATGCAAAGGTCCGGGCACATCTGTAATCTCAGTGCTATCAGAATGACAAGCACCTATGCAAAGGTCCGGGCACATCTGTAATCTCAGTGCTATCAGAATGACAAGCACCCAAAATGGAGGAAGCTACAGACTCTCTAGAGTGGTACAGACAGGTCCCCAAATCCCCAGAGTGGGTTCTTGCTTGTGGCAGGGGTGCTCATGTCCCTAGCATGTGACTAGCTAAGAGTACCTCTAGGCATCAATGTCCTTGCTGAGAGGCCCATATCTGGCAAGACATTGCTGGCCTGGCTTCTCCCCTAAAAACCACAGTCAGTGACATCAGGGACCACTGTGGGTTTCCAACACAGTTGGCTGAACATGTTCAATGTGGAACAGAAAAACCCAGTTGCCGTGCTTGCTCGACTGAGTCTGGAGGTTTGGACTTAAAGGAGGACTGACACAAAAGTGAAGTGGTGGTCCATGCCCTTAATCCCAGCAGAGGCAAGCAGCTCTGAGTTTGAGGCCAGCCTGGTCTACAAAGTGAGCTCTAGGACAGCTAGGGCTACACAGAGAAACCCCATGTAGTGGGAGTGAAACCTGACAGGCAAATTCTAGTCACACCAGCCTTCTAGGTCTGGCAATGGAATGAACACAAGACAAGTATTGAGTGGCCAATAGGCACACACATATAAGAATGTGTTTGCCCCCACACACACACACACCAACAGTATCACGGTCATATTTGGCCTTCCTGAACATAACCTGGTAATAGCAAGATCCCCCCTACCTGAGCACCACACCTCTCCCAGACCCCCCCCCCCTTACAGGCCAAGGTGCCCCAAAAGGCTCCAGTCAGCTGGCTGCATAGGAACAAGATGTGCCCCACTGGAGTGGCTACTTTATTTTAAGTGACTCTCTTTTTCCAGGCTGAGTCACTTCTGCGTGGCTATAAAAGGCAGCAGAGCAGTGACTAAATGCACTTGGGTCCCAGCCACAGTTAAGTATTACTACCCTCTACTCGTTCCTTCTTATTTGTCTAATGCTGGGGTCTTACTTTCCTCCAGGCTGGCCTTAAACTCATAGCAACCCTCGGATCTCAGCCACCATGGTCCAGGGATTACAGACATGAGCCACAGTCCTGGTTTCATGTTTCCTCTGCCTCCTCCTCCTCCTGCTCTAACTCCTCACCTCTGCAGAAGGGTGAAAGGTAAAGATGTGGGGCCCATCGCTTCATCCATAACTTTGACACTTCCTCCCCATAGACAAAAAGCAGAGGTCTCTCTCCCACAGCCCGTGTGCTAAAGCACAGAAGTCATCCACAAATCTAGCTTCCTTCTACCATGGTGCTAGAATTCCTTCCACATCCTAGACGACACTGTCCCAAATCTAGCATTTAAGCATCTACCAGGTATGGAGCTATTTACCTGCAATGCTAGAACTCAGGAGGTGGAAGATGAAAAATCAGGAGTTCGAGGATGGCCTTGGTTACATATTTAGTTCAAGACCGACTGGACTACATAAGACCCTGTCAAAGCCTGAAAGGCAGGCTAGGGATATAACTTGGTTGGTAGAGTACTTGCCTGCCATGCACTCTCATCCCCGATTACCACTCCCAGCATCTCACAAACCAACCAGGTGCATGTAGTCCTGGCACTCAGGGAAATGAAGTACTTCATGTTTGAAGTAAGTTTGAAGCCAGCTTGGCTACATGAGAACTTGTGAAGGAAGGGAGGGAGGGAGGGAGGGAGGGAAAGATGGAGGTGGGAATTAGTGACCATAAATCATAGAAAAGAGCCCAGGCCTAAGGTGGTATGGCACAGGGAAGTTAAGATTCTGACCCCTGGAAAATAAAAGCCAATTAGCAACTGCTATGCTATATTAGGCCCAGAGAATATTCCCTGTCACAAAACAGTGACCAAATCAGACACCAAAGCTCTGGGGCCGTGGTTACTACACTGGACTCACCTGCCCTGGTGGAGGCAGTAAAGATGGGTGAGTGGCCATCTCCTGCCCTAGCTGGGCCCCTAGTAGTCAGGGCTGGGGCTGAACTCCTCTCCCAAATACGGGAGCCAGAGAGGGTCATATGTAAACAGCATCATGAAACTATAGCACAGTAGGCTTGGCATCCTTAGGAAGCATGCTCCAGTGAATAAGAAATACAAACCTAAAAATGGGAGTGGGAATTGGCATGAGGGTAAGGACCTGAGTTTGAATCCCCAGAACTTGCATCAAGCTGGATATGGCCGCACACATCAGTAACCCTACAATGATACTGGAGGCAGGTACACAAGAATTCCTGGAAGCTTACAGGACAGCCACCATCTTGTAGGCAGCATAAAACTAAAGGCCTCTGTCTCAAACAAGGTGGAAGATGAGAACTACCAACACTGAGGTTGTCCACACTCATCCTACGAGATCTCTCTGAGAGAGAGAGAGAGAGAGAGAGAGAGAGAGAGAGAGAGAGAAGAACCAAAAACAATTGGGTGAGAAAAGACAATTAAGGAGTGGCTTGCAGGGCAGCCCAGCCTTTTTCTTAGCTATCCAATCAAAAATGGCTGATGTAGTGCAAAGCTCATCTAAACAGCAGAGTGCTCAAGCTCCTTCCAGAAGCACCAGGCACTGAAGACATAATCTGGTCTTTGAAATCACATTCAACCAACAAAGACCTGAGTCACAAGACAATCAGTGCTATGGCTTCTCTGAGCATGTGTGAGGCTGTGGGATTTGGGTAAAATCAAAACCAAACAGACAAACCATCCAACGGGTGGGGGATGGGCAGAGACAGACAGACAGACAGACAGACAACAGGCAGGCAGATTGAGAAAGACATGTCTCTAACAAAACTCATAAAAGCAGAAGTATTTATCTACATGGAAGGTCATTGAGCCATCTGTGGCTCGTACAGAGAATACTGTCACATGGGTATGTGCATGATGCAAGGAAAGACTGTGCCAGTTATGGGGTCCCAGCACTCAGCTTGCCACATGGCCATGGCCACTGCCTGGTGGAAGAGATAAGGAACTCTGAAGAACGGGATTAGGATTCCCTCCCCAGGACCCAACGGTCTGACACACGGAAGGTGGTCCATATATAACTATCACACAAAGCACCCAGGGGAGTATTTTAAACTGATAGCTATTAAATTGGGATTTTCTCTTTCTTTCTTTCTTTCTTTCTTTCTTTCTTTCTTTCTTTCTTCCTTCCTTCCTTCCTTCCTTCCTTCCTTCCTTCCTTCCTTGGGAAGGAGGACCCCCTGAGCTAGCTTTATGAAGCAAAGATCCACTGCACCTAAAGCATTCTCCAGTGTTTTAATACCAGATTGTTTTATTTTATATTACGAGAGGCTGAGCCCAGGACTTTGTGCATGCTGGGCAAGCATTTTATGGGGCTAAGATGGCTGGAGGACTTGCAATGCTTGAAGTCCTGGGTTCGATCCCCAGTATAAAGGAAATCAAGCATGATACTATATGCCTACAATTTCAGTACACTTGGGAGCTGGAGGCAAAAGGAGCAGAAATTCAACAATATTCTCGGCCACACTGCGAGGATTGGACTAGCCGGGGTTCCATGAGATTCTATCACCACACTATGTAGATAATTAATGTTTTTAAATCCATAGGAAATGAAGCTTTTTAAAGAAAGTTTGAACTTACAAAGTAACTGCAATCTACTTCACATTAACCATAATTTTTATATTAAAATAATATAACTAGCACTGCTAAATATTTATGAATTTATTGACCTGGTGACACAAAACTTTAATTTTAAAAGTTGAATGACTGGGTGGTTTAACTACTGGAAATGACCAGTGTCACCAAAATAACTAGATGCAACCTTAAACAAAGCTAGCTGGTGGTCTAGTCCCACTGCCAGACCCAAGCCTTCCACTCACCCAGGACTCCACACATATGGCGACAGCTCCTTCCTCTACGCTGTCAGACTGTTTCATGTGCCATCGCAGATCCCCATCTTTCCTCTCTGAGCATCCTAGGACACTAACTGAATCCCCATCTCCACTCACATCTAAACTCTGACCTTAAAATCCTTTAAAGATGATAGATAGATAAGTTAGTTGTGGTGATGTATTCAGGAGGCTGACTGTGGGTCTGAGGGCTAGCCTAGGCTATACAGGGAGCACCTCTCTCAAAAGACAAAAGGAAACAAAACAGCTAGAAGGATTCAGGTGATGAGGGAGCGCTTCAGCCAGCAGAACCCTTGCCCAGATGCCATCCCCGGGATCACATAAACTTAGGGCAATGGTGCACACCTGTAATCCCTACACTTGGAAAGTAGAGGAAGGGCCACACTGCATAAGAAGGAGTAAGCTAGCTGAGCTCCAGCATTCATCTGTTTCCTCACTGCAGAATGGACCAGACAGCCAAGCGCCTGCTGCCATGCCTTCCCCACCACAGCGCTCCCTCACACTTTGAGCCTAAGCTACTACTCTTAAGCTACTTGCCAGGTATGTTTGTCATGGAAATGAAAAGTCACTAATATGACTCCCAGCACACTCTTAAAAGAAAAGCCCAGACTCTAGAAAGAGTGCACTCCCACTACTCCTACCAACCTGTGTCAGGAAACACAGAGGTTCAACAAAGCCCGTAACAGCGGAAACAAGGTTTTAGCAGAAATGTTGGTACAATGTATCTTTGAACATAGTGGCCAACAATGGCCCCATAAGGGCTTCAGTTAACATCATCCTGAAGTATCAGAGGCTAGAACAGAGCGTGAGCCTGGCGCTGCTGTGTCCAGCCTAGGCAATGTCTGCACTTGGTTTCAACAGACGTCTCAGTGATTCTAACTACCACTCCACACACCCATGGCTTGGGTGAGGCGCACACTTGGCCAGGGTGGTGGAGGCATCCAAACAAAGAAGCATGCATCTTGCCACGAAATTTCTCTGGAGAATTAGGAATTGTCTCAACAAATGTTCTAAATTTTCCCAGGGGTCCTGAGACCCCTTCTGAAGACTGTGACACAGTCCCGGCTCACCTCTGGAGTGTTCTTCTTGAATTCTCGGCTCTGCTCAATGAGCCGCTTTCTGGACTGTTCGCTCTCATCTTGCCTGTTTGCCAATACTGTTGCGGTGGCATCGAGTTCTCTCTGTGGGGAGATCCAGAAAGGAAAAGCAAGATTACAATGCGCAGTTTCCATCAGGAGAGATCACGTGTGTATTGGGCCTACACAAAGAGAAGAGTCCCTGGGAAACTCAGGGGCAGGAAGTAAGGCTCTCAAGGACAATGTAAGCACCATAAGACTAATACAACTCCCCGGCACCCGTCCACAGACACTAGATGGAGAAAATCAAACTTGCTCACATGCTGTACAGTGCCCTGTGGCAACAAACATAGTAACTGTCTCCCTGCTAAACCACAGTTGGGCCAATGCCCCTACATCTCTCTAGGCCACTCACCTGAGTTGTGGTCCACGTGCCTAGCACGGTGTTTCCCCCAGTGGAACTGTACATGGCTGGCCTACTAGAGTATGAAACTGAGACTTGAGGGAACAACAGATGGTCTGTTTCCACTCAACAAATATTTCTTGAAGACTTACACTAGGCCGGGCATCCCAATTGTAACTATTAACCTATTAGCAAGGGGGACCTTTAAAAAGCAAACCCCAAGAACAATTGTTTCTATTATCCTATAAGCTTTTCAGAGGCAAGTTTCACCAAACATTCCACGTACCCTGGAGTCTGAGAACCCCCAGGGTAGGTTCCCAAAAGACTGGCCAGGTCTGAGGGCTCTGTTCTGAAGGGCAATCAGTCCCCCAGAGTGTCAGAGAACCTGTGCCCCAGCCCTGAAGACTCCGGGAGAATCTGCCATGAGAAGCTGCCTGGAGCAGCCCACAGCAGATGGGCCCAGGATGGAGCTCCAGGCTCACAGCAGGTACACAGGCCATGTGGCTAACCACCAAATGGCCTGCTGTCTCATATGCTAAGTCAAGTAAATTCAGTTACCGAACACACGGAGCAGAATATTTTGTGTGGCATTACTGACTCCTCCATCCACAGCAGGTCCCATCATCCTGTTTCTGAGAGAACTAAAAAGCCAAGAAAGCCCCCAGAGCCTACCTATCTCCTAAGACGATTTATGATTTTCCTCTGAGAGCCAGGGTCTCATGGACCCCAGGCTGGCCTTAGACTCAATATAGAGCTAAAGAGGACCTTGAATTCCCAATCTGACTCTACCTTCTTCCCAACTGTTAGGGTCATAGGTCAGTATTAAACAGTGCTAGGGACAAAACCCAGGACTTCATGCTTACTGGGCAAGCATTCTTTCAACAAAGCCACATCCCGAATCCCCAGAAAAATCTAAGTCTTAAAAGGAGATGTGTAATGCATTTCCCCAGAGCTGGAGGCACTCACGTAACAGCACAGAGGAGCACATGGAAGGGAACTGGTGGCAGAACGGGGTGTCCTTCGCTCAGAAGACATTCCCTGCTACCCCCTGAGACAGACTGGGATGGGAAGTGAAAGTCAATGAGCCTTGTAGAACTTTCCAGAAGAATGTGAAGTAAAGGGAAGGTTTCCCTACTGAAGTAGACGTGTTTATTCTGATCCTCCTGTCTCCTCTTCTTTAGAGCTGGAGGCACAAGCATGTGCCACCACTCTATGTGGTGCTGAGAAGAAATGCCAGGGGTCCCTGCATAGTAGGCGCTCTACAAACTGAACAACATCCCCAGCCTCCTGCTTCCTTTTCAGTGGAAACAACCCAGCAGGCCAGAAAGCCGTCCTGTGATGCTTCCCTGGTGCCATGATGGTGTGGCTCATAGCCAGACAAGATGACAGAGAGCTGGAACAACCAACCAGCATGCTGTCAACTTAGAAATCTAAAGACAGTTTAAATGTGGAGAGGGGAACTGTGAGGTGGGGAGAGGCCTCATGCCACACTCTTCCCTTTAGTATTTCTGGCATTCAAACAAATCCTAGCTGAGCAAATCCAAAGCAATACTGTGGGCTAGCATTCAAGAACAGATGTCAAAGCTCCTGCAGAAAAGAGGGAAACCCTGGGCGTTTTGATAGACCACATTTGAAAGTCATCCCAGAGAAGAGGAGGCAGGGGAAAAGAGCAACCGCCACCAACGTGGGGAAGTGGGATGGAGAGAGAGGCAAGCAAGCAGCCGCAGATAACGCAGAAGGCTTGCAAAAATATAAACAATCTGGCAAGAAGGAGGACTTAGACGGCTATATTTAAGCAGCAGAAGAAGTTATAACGGGAGACTTGGAGAAGGGCGGAAAAAAGCCAATATTGAAATATGACAGGAACGGGAGAAGTTGATATTTCCTTCCAGGCACAGGCACAGGCATGAGCTCACACACACACACACACTCACACACACACACACACACACACACACACACACACACACACACACACACACACACACACACAACTTGGAAAACCAGAAAACCGGTGCTGGCTGCTTTTTCAACAGGGATCCTGGGATCCTGCTGCTTGCTGTGGAGAAATCTGGGTCTCCAGCAATAGCACAAGTTGCATATCCTGGCTTCTTTAACTCAACAGGGTGTTCAATGTTGAAGGAACTTGAGGGGGTCTAGCCTTCCCAGCTAGTGAACACATTTTGGGGGACAAAGAGCACAGGGTTGCTGGCATGGTGATATAGTCCTGTAATCCTAGCACTCAGGAAGTGGAAGCAGGAAGATCAGAAGTTCAAAGCCAATTTCAGCTACAAATCAAGTTTGAGACCAGCCTGGCACCAAAAGTAAGTAAACAAACAAACAAACAAACAAACAAATAAGGTTGGAAAGAAAGCTCAGTGAGTAAAGCAGCTGACTTGTGAGCACATAACCTGAGTTAGATCTCAACATCCACATAAAAAGCTGTATGTAAGGCTGATGTTAGAAAGGAAACAGAGGGTCCCTGGAGCTTACTGGCCATCCAACCTACAAAACAACTCCCATTGTAATGAGCAACTGTCTCAAAACAGAACAAGATAGATGGTAACCGAGGAGTAGCAACAGAGGATGTCTTCTGGCATCCAAACATATACAGAGAGAGCCATATGCGCGCGCGTTCATGCGCACACGCACACGCACACGCGCGCGCGCGCACACACACACACACACACACACACAAACGTGTGAGCGCGCGAGACACAAACAAAATAAAGGCCATAGGTCAGACCCCGAGACATTTGTCCCTTTGATTCTGAGGTCTCTCCCAGACTGATGGATCAGACAGCTTGAGTGGAACAGGTGGCCTGGGGACCAGGAACCCACCTCCGGCATCACACTGCAAAGCCAGCGCACCTGGGGCCACTTGCTACTGGCAGTCAGAGACTCTATGGGATTCCACCTCACTCCTCTACCCAACCTTGCAGACATATGTGAACCAACACGAGGAGCCAACAGGGGTCTCCAAATTTAATACTGTGCTGCCTCCTGCCACCACGGAAACAGATTGACACAGTGAGTAGACTGAGCCTTCCGCCAATGTGTGGAGCTTCCACTGCTCCAGATAGGGCTGGTCACATTTGGAAGGCTCAAAGTCTTAGACTGAATTGTTCCAAAGAAAACCGTGTGTGTGTGTGTGTGTGTGTGTGTGTGTGTGTGTGTGTGTGTGTGTGTGTGTGTGTGTGTGTGTGTGTGTGTGTGTGTTTGCTCACATATGGGGGCCAGAGATTGGTGGCAAGAATTTTTCTCAATCACTGTCCCCTCACTTTTTGAGCCAGGGTCCCTCACTGAACCTGAAGCTCACAGACTCAGTGAGACTGGGTAGCTAATGAGCTCCAGGGATCCATTCACTGGTATCCTCTCCCCAGAGATGGGACTGCAGACCTGCACTGCCGCACCTAGCACGGGTGCCGAAGTTCCAAATTCAAGTCCTCATACTTAGGTTAGTATCAGGTGCTTGCCTCACTGGACCACCTCCCCAGCCCCCACCAGATCCTTTAGAAGGAGAATAAGACCGGCATTTTCAAGCTCCAGAAACAAGACGGAGGGAGTAGACAGCTATAAAACTCAAGGCCAATACCATT
Source organism: Rattus rattus (assembly GCF_011064425.1). NCBI lineage: Eukaryota > Metazoa > Chordata > Mammalia > Rodentia > Muridae > Rattus > Rattus rattus. The sequence continues at coordinate 17,527,142 of NC_046169.1, read as the reverse complement.
TTATTATCTGAGTCTGTCTATTCTCAAAGTGTCAAAGACAATGACGTACTAATAAGAGAATCTAATGTGTTGAGAAGAAGGGGCGATGAGGGACCAAAATACAGAATCATCAGCCCATGAGTCACAGGTCACATGGAAACAGGAGCACAGAGAGTCCCCACATCTGAAAGGCATTAAGATGCAAAAAAGGGAGAAACTGGAACCAATGCACTGCCTGTGGACAGCACTATCTGGCACAGGCACCGATGGATGATTCTGTGGTGGTTTTTTAAAAACGGGGGGGGGGAGGGGGGATATTTTTTTTTTCTTTTACATAGAACCAAAAATGCTATGGGGAACATGAGACAGTATGGTCATCAAGACATAACTAGTCAAAATCAGTAAATCATCAAATTGGACTTATACCTCACAAACTCTCCACATGCTAGCCAGACTCTAATGATTTCCAGAAAGAAACAGAAGAAACCTGGTGTTTGTTCTCAGGAGCAAGTGAAGAAGGAACTTACTCTGAGGTGTGTATTCTGGCTGTTTCTTGGGGAAATGAGATTCTTGGCCTTTAGTTCCAGCTAGTTGACAGGTTGAGGGAGGGAGATCATTTCAATTTGGGAGCTCAAGGCCAGCATAGCAACACTAATGTCTGGGAGTGTGGTCTATCATTTAAAACCAGTAAGAGGCTAGAGGTGTGGCTCAGTGGTAGAGCCCCTGCCTAGAATCCCCCAGGGAGGGGCTGGGGGCGTGGCTCAGTGGTAGAGCCCCTGCCTAGAATCCCCCAGTGAGGGGCTGGGGGCGTGGCTCAGTGGTAGAGCCCCTGCCTAGAATCCCCCAGTGAGGGGCTGGGGCTGGTGCTCAGCAGCACAGTATGTGCCTAACTTGTAGGAGTTCCATCTCTAGCAAAAAAGAGAAAGGAGGTGAGATGAGCCATCTTTTGCCAAACAGCTTTGTCTTTTAAAATGTTCTCACTAGCCAGAGCGGGTAAAGGAGAGAAGTGAAAAAAGCCCAGCCAGAAACTCCTTGTCCTATGTTGACCCTAGGTCCCAGGTTGACAGGACTGGCAATATACACATGAACTTATAACCTGGCACGTCCAACAAGGTGGAAAGCACTAGAAATGCCACTACGAAGCATCTGAGCGATACAGCACCTCATACAGGAACGGTTTTCTTTTTCAAAGGGGTCCCTCCCTAGATGACTGGATGACAAGGTCCAGGGTGAAACTGTGGCTTTTGAAGCACATGGCCCCTGAATAGCATGTGGCTTACATGGCACTCTTGACGCTTTGTAGCCAAGCTATGTATGCCAAGTCAAAAATGGAACCTGGTAACAGTCCTCTTCATCCCTCAAGGTCATTCCACTGGCCAGGTCAAGAGCCCCTGCCCTTCCTCAGAAGAGCTTCCAAAGGCACAGCCAAGGCTCAGGATCACCATGGAGAGCAGATAGCTATTGGCATGTCCCCTGTGTGTGAGTTCACATACATACAGGCCTTCCTTGTCCTGGGGGACAGAGGTATGGCTACTTATCTTGAACTTTGGGGAATTTTACCTCTGTCTATGACAGATCCTCAAAGGGTTCCTAATAGTTCCAAGTTTCTCTCTGTGGGGACTCCAGCCTCTGGACCAAATGAAATGCATTTAAAAGAAAACAAACCGAAGAACACCTATGTGAAAGCCACTGGAGCTGGCAGCACCTTGTTTGGAGCCAGCCTGGGCTAAATAGGAAACCTGTCTCAGAAAAGAAGAGAGAGAGAGAGAGAGAGAGAGAGAGAGAGAGAGAGAGAGAGAGAGAGAGAGAGAGGGGAGGGAGAGAGAGGGAGAGAGACATGGAGGAAAATGTTTAAACTCAGTCTTGTTGAGATAGCTCAGCAGGTAAAGGCATTTGTAGCCAAGCCTGATAATCTGAGTTTGATCTCTTGGACCCACAAAGTATAAAGGACCAACTCCTGCAAATTGTCCTCTGACCTCCACAAACATGCCACAACACGCTCACACACAAGAGTGGAAATGTAATGTTTTAAATGAGTCTTGAGACCATCAATGATGATTTTAAATTACTCACCCTAAAAACATGTCTTTTCTCCCCCTTTGCTATAATCAGAATGTGCCTGAAGGGCACCCACTTCTGCTGAGGCTCTCTTCCTCAAGCCTGCAGGACAAGCTCTGTATACCACTGGCCAGGCTCTCCATTGGGTGGGTCTCCCTAGACCACTGCAGCCTCTTGGCAAATCAGAATCAGTGCCCTAACTGATGCATCAGTGACACAAGCTAAGTACTCTGCATTATCTCTGCCCTTTTTAAATTGTGTGTGTGTGTGTGTGTGTGTGTGTGTGTGTGTGTGTGTGTGTGTGTGTGTGTGTGTGTGTGTGTGTGTGTGTGTGTGTGTGTGTGTGTGTGTGTGTGTGTGTGTGGTGAGAGAGAGATAGAGACAGGGCAGAGGAGGGAAGGAGACAGAACTTCCTGGGGAGTCCGGTCTCTCCATCTGTCCTGTGACTAACCTTAGGCCATTAGTCTTGGTTGCAAGCACCTTTCTTTTTCTTCTTTTTTTTTTTAAGATTTATTTATTTTATTTATATGATACACTATAGATGTCTTCAGACACACCAGAAGAGGGCATCAGATCTCATTACAAATGGTTGTGAGCCACCATGTGGTTGCTGGGATTTGAACTCAGGAACTCTGGAAGAGCAGTTAGTGCTCTTAACCACTGAGCCATCTCTCCAGTCTGCAAGCACCTTTCTTTACCCACTGAGTCTTCTTGCTGACCCAAACGCTACCTTTAATCTGAGAATGGATTTCAGATGCTGTCTCCTTAGAGACTGTCTGTCAAACCCATGAGAACGGCTACAGCTCACAGGAATTGTCAGTGACATCAGTGCAAGTAAAAACTGAGCTGCTGTATACAGAGAGGCAGTCCTCCGTGATCACTACACAGGCAGGTCACCCATACTTTAGCTCCCACATTTGTTTGGACTAATAGGAGGTGCTCCAGTTTCAAAGGAATGAAGATTTGGGACTCAGTTTCAGCTATCCATCAAATTCCTGTTGCCTCTTCTAGTTCCCCCTGACCCCCCAAATATCTGGCTGGGACTAGAGGTGTGGCTCAGCATTAGAGTATTTCCACCATAAGGGGCAAAGGACACAGTCAGCAGTACATGAGCTGTCTAGAATCCTCCAGTCAAGAGCTGAGAGCTTAGCTCAGTGGTCGAGCTCTGTCTAGAATTCCCTAGGGAGGCGCTGGCGGTGTGGCTCAGTGGTAGAGTTCTGGTCTAGTGTACACCAGTGAGGAGCCGGGTGCGTTGCTGGGCATAGAAAGATCGTCCAGCAGTAAGAGGCCCTGGGTTCCATCCCCAGTCCTGTGAAATGAATGGATGGATGGATGAGAAGTCCTTCAATCAGTGGCATGGGGAAACCCTGGACAGGAACTTGGACTCCTCCCTCCCATAGCCTGTGGTAGCCGTGGTCAGTTGGTGTCCCTTCTCTGGAGATTAATTAAGATAATGCATCTCAAGTTCAGGGCACAGTAACTGTTAGATCAAGGATAATGTCTCTTTACTAGCAAAGCCACACACTTGGCCTCAGCCCTGGATTCACGCTGCCACCAGCATCCTAGACCAGGGTAGGAGCTCTGGAGACTGTCAGATAAACCAGAAGCCATGCAAGCTGAGGGGACTGTTGTCTAGTAGAGACGGAGAGAGGAGCAGGAAAGATCAACAAGACAAGGAAATGTGCTGGTGGGAAAAAGTGGGAGAAGCCGGGGAAGAGAGCGAATCCTTCGGAAGGGAAGGCACGGTTCTGTAAAGGCCTCTCTCTGCCTTCACTGCACTGGGGCACAGGTAGACTAAGTGCTCATCCTCTCAGGACTTACCCTGAACTGTGTTCTGTGTGACAGAACATGAACAGCTTCAGAGACACTGGGAACCTTGTCAGTGTAAGCCAGGACCAGCGGTGGACAAGAGAGTACCATCTGCAGAGCAGCAGACCGACAGACTTCTGTGTAGAAGGGGTCAAAGGGGCTGTGAGGGGCAGGCCAGGGTCAGACAGCAGCAGGTGTGTCTGTCTATTCAATGAGAAGTGTAAAAATGACCTCTCCTAAATATGTACACCACAGGAATCAAGCTATCCATTGCAAACACACACACACACACACACACACACACACACACACACACACACACACACACACCTTACACAGGCTCAGGATTTCTAAAACCCTCTTGCAGTAGAGAAAGATATGGGGTGACACCTCTGAGGATTAGGGAGTCCCTATGTGGAAGCCACAGTACTACAGAATCAGACTGACTGCCAGTAGATCCTAAAGGCATCTGATCACGGTAAAGACAGGGCAGTTGGAAAGGGGATCCACACCAGCAGCCTTGCCAATATCAATCTCTCCACTAAACACTGGGATAGGCTGGTAGGGGCTGTGCTGGTAATCAGCATGGAGCAATGATGGGAAAGGGACAAATGGAGCTGAAAGGTAGGCCTAGGAGGGACCACAGAGCTGGGGATAAAGGTCTACATACAGGCTTATGGGCCAGACTGGGTTACACAGAAAAGTCCTATCGCATAAAAGGAAGAGGAACGGAGGATGGAAAGGCAACTCAGCAGCTCTTGCTGCTTTTCCAGAGAACCTGATTGTGATTCCCAGGACCCAGGCTCACAACTGCCTGTAACTCCAGTTCCGAAGGTGTCTCTATAGGCACCCACCCACCCACACCCACCCACACCCACAGAAAGGGGGCAGAGAGATACACAAAAATAATAATAAAATCTGTGAAGAAGAGAAAAAACACTGTTTTCTAACTAAGGGAACAAAAAAGGTGGGGAGGGGCAAAGTGGGTAAGTGTGCAAGAAAAGTCCTTGCCAGTATATGACCTTCCCAGGGACTTGCGGGTGACAGGAACTCTGTTGTAAACCTTGGTGAATAATCTTATGTGGGACAGATGGCCATCTTCATTCCCCTTTAAAATTAAGATCAACCAAGAAGCATGAAAACTCTTCCCATAATCTTACAGCACACCGTGGCTGTGTTTACAGGGTTTACCTAATCTCAAGGGCACACCCTGCTCCTCAGCAGACCCAGAGTAAATGAGAAAGGATATCAGGGGCAGTCGGGATGGCTCAGTGGGTAGAGGCGCTTGCTGCCAAACCTGACAACTCGATCCCCAGGCCTTAGAACCAAGTCCACAGCACTGTCCTTGGACTACCACAAGGTGCCACAGAACCCAGACAGACACACGCAGAGCACTAACAGAATAAGTAAATGTAAAAAACATCTTTTTAACTTCAGAAAGGATAATTTGTGGTCTCCAAATTCTGTTAAGAAACACCTCCCTGGTTTGTAAGAAACAGCAAGGAACTTCAGCTCTAGAATGCATACTCCTTGTGCCTGGTGGCCTTCGCCAAGCCATGTCACCCACAGAATGGACGCAGTGCCTTGAAGCTCCTCCTAGAGAAGGGTGGAGAGGTCTAGTGAGACACAGCATAGTCTAAGCGGTGTTTGCTGCTCTTTGGGCCCCACAGACATCTGCAGAGCAGCAACGACCCCCAAACTTGGTAAGAGTGGTACTGCATGCTTAAGGCTGTGAGAGCCTTAAGTTGGTAGTGTTAGGTGCATGTGACCATAAGTGCTAATTGTCAATTTGACAAAAATCTAAACTGCCCAGGAGATGGGTCTCTCTGCGTGCCTGTGGGGACACCCTGACTGCATTAACTGCGGCAGAGAGGCGAGCCCTATTTCCTGGCTGGGATCCTGCACTGTTCAATGGAGGAAGGGAGCCGAGCAGCACACACATTCACCCATACCTGGTTCTCGCTATGAATGTGAGATATAAGGCCGCCACTTCAAGCTCCTGTCTTGATGTTCCTGTGATAATGGACTATATCTTGAACTGTGAGCTAAAATAAACCCTTGCCTCCCTACAGTTGTTTTTACAAAAGTATTTTATAACAGCAATAGAAAAAGAAACCAAGACACCATGTGAGCATGAGGATCTGACTCTGCTTCCATAGTACCCATAATTTTTAAAAGCTGGTCATGATGGTAGTCCCAGAGGAGTCCTTGGGCTAGCCTGGCTAGCCACTCTAGCCTACTCTGAGTTCCGGGCCAGATAAGCCTTTCAGTGAATCTCTGACGATGAGGACATTTTAACAGAGACCCAAGATTTGGAGGGTTTTAGCTTTGCTTTACACCCATCACAACCCACCCTCCCACCCAGTGCAAAAATAAACCGCAGCTGTATCTGACAAGCCTTGCACCACATACAATACCTGCTAGACTCTTAGACAGTGAGACGTGAGAGACGGCGTCCCGAGGTGAGCAATGAAATATACAGAATTTCAGACAGCAGGCGTTCTAAGAGCAGCAGTGTCAGGCAGGGAGGGAAGCCAGCCGTTTAAGCCGTACAGAAGGGTATGGCTTTACAGATCAACTGGACAGCATGACTTGCCTGGTACTGGACTGTTTCTGAAATGTCCACCTCAGGCACTGGGTTCTTTGGGCACAAATGAGGCAGCCTGACTTCTGTCTTCAGCCTCTTGGCTCCAAACAGGAGTCATCTTCCTCTTCCTTCTCACTACTGCCCACAGACCCATCCTGCCCCTCACCAGCAGTATGCCAGCCCTTCACCATGCCACCCAAGGCTGGATCCCGATATCTAATGATTCTGTCTGTTTGTCTGCCTGCCTGTCTGTCTGTCTGTAGATCAGTTAGTTTCATCCCAGGTTGTCTTGTGCTGGGTTAAAGAGAAAATGCCCCTTCACCGCTGGTTGGGTCCAGTGTATTTTGTGTCCTGCGTCCCCTAGACCATAGTACCCACTGCCCCTCCAGCAAGGCCCTACCTAGGAAACATGGCACTATGGACAGACACTGCCACTCCCATGGACCTCAAGATGAACTTAGGGGTGAGGCAGCCACAGCCCAGTCACTGCTACCAAGTGTCTGGGAGATGCTTCCTCCAGGCCCCCTCTGCCTGGGCCATTCAGAGCTCACGTAGAATACACTCTGAGATAAAGGCACTCCATTAGTCACCTGGTCACTGATGTGACATGCTGCCCACCTGGATCACATGGTACACTTCAGTGTACATTAAAAGACGTAGCTCTGTTGGTAGAGAACCCACTGGCCATGTCTGAAGCTCTGAGTTGGATCTTCAGCCCTGCATAGACTGGGCATGGTGGTGCATGGCTGTACTCTCAGCACTCAGGAGACTAAAACAAGAGGAAACCTGGTCTGATGCCAGGCTGGCTTACATAGCAAAAGATTGTTTGTTTGGTTTTTTGTTTTGCTTTGTTTTTTAAGTAAGAGGGCCAGTGGGATAGCTGATCTAGTACGGGTGCCACCTGCAGGGCCTGAGAACCTGCATTGGATCCCCAGGATCCACATGGAGGAAGGAGAGAACCAATTTCATACAAATGAGTTCACTCAAGTCAGCCTGACCAGTGCTCTAGCCAAAGCACACCAGGAAGACACAGACCCGAACGTCTGCACAACAGAGAGGCCTGAGAGCTCTTCAGAGAACTGACCTAACAGCAAATTAACTGGACTCGAGGGATGAAACTAAGGGAGACGGCAGGCTGAAGCAGCTAAACTGCAGCTCCCAGCAGCTGCATAGGTAAACATTAAAGCAAGATCTCAGTTTCCCTTGGCTGGAGTTGTAGCATTCTTAGTGTGCATGAAGTCCTGAGGTAAGGTAAGCCTCCAATGCTACACAAAATGAGCATGGAGGTACATGCCCATCATCCCTGCACTTGGGAGATGAAGCTGAGAGGGTTGGAAGCTCCAGGTCATCCTCAGCTACATAAAGAGTTTAATGTCGGGGTTGGGGATTTAGCTCAGTGGTAGAGCACTTGCCTAACAAGCGCAAGGCCCTGGGTTCGGTCCCTAGCTCCGAAAAAAAAGAAAAAGAAAAAGAAAAAAAAAAGAGTTTAATGTCAGCCTGGGCTATATGGGGCCCTGTCTCAGAAATAACCCACGGCTGCTTTGGCTTCTTAGTCACAATAACCACATGTCAAGGACCACAAGCAATATGTGACGAATGCTAACACAAAGACTGTTGATCCTATCCGTCCAGAAAATTCTGTAGGCAGTGCTGGTCTTCTGACCTTCCAGGTTCTAAGGGTCATGACAGAACTGGGTACAGTGCCTGTTGAACATAGATGAAGGCCTGGGTTCAATCCCCAGCAGAGGGAATGGAGGTACATGACTATAATCTCAGCGATTACTGGTGCCCATTTTGTGGACAGGAAACTGAGGGCCAGATGGATGTACAGCTTTGTCTAGATTCCCCTGAGGAGGGAAAGAACTGAGTATGTCTGTTGCTCGATTCGTGTGTGCATGCTCTGTGGGAAACTCACCCTGCCTCCTCCCCATACTCAGATCCAAAGCAGCTCTCCTTTTCCAGGAAACAAGGATGGGTGAGCAGGTCATCTTAGAGAAAATGAAGCAAGCAGAGGGAAGCCATTGTGTTTTAATCTCAAAATAATCACACCACTGCCAAGAGGAATAACCCTGATCTCATGTAGGCTGGTAGAAATGTTTTCCTCCTAAAGTATTTGTTTCAGAAATAAGCCTTTAATTTGAACACTTTGGGAGCCAACATTTCTGTCTGTTGAAAATATTTATCTCCATTGTTTGGCAGGAATCAATTTGTTAGGGCATCAGCCACTCTGGCAAAGGTTCCATGCTACTTCCCTGGGAAAGCGCTGACGGCTAAGCTGCCTTGCAGATTCTTTTCTCTCTCTCTCTCTCTCTCTCTCTCTCTCTCTCTCTCTCTCTCTCTCTCTCTCTCTCTGTGTGTGTGTGTGTGTGTGTGTGTGTCCTGCCACAAACATCTGTCAGCACAGATCTAGACTATGAATCAGAAACTATAAAATAAATAAAAAGGAGCCACCTGAGGCATGCGTGCTGGGACAGCCACGTTTTGGAGTGTCTGGACTATAGAACAAGCTTGGAGAGCATCTGGCTGCTGATCATTTTCAGGATCTGAGCCGCTGTATTTCCTTCTTCTTCAACCAGCTGAACACTTGGGAGCCAGTGCTTTCTCACATAGACCCGTGTGTGTGTGTGTGTGTGTGTGTGTGTGTGTGTGTGTGTGTGTGTGTGTGTGTGTGTGTGTGTGTGTGTGTACAAGTGTGCTCATACTGTAGTATTGGCCTTAGCTGTACTTCCTGAGGAGCTGTCCACCTTGAGTTTTAGACAGGCTTTCTCTGTAGCTGGAGTTCCTCTAGGAGGCTAGGCTGGCTGGCTGGTGAGCCCCAGGGATCTCCCTGTTCCTTCCTAGCCCTAGGATGACAAGTGAACAACACCATGCCCAGATTCTTTAAAAACAAAACAAAATATGGATTATGGGGGTTGAACTCATGTTCTGAAGCTTTTTCTAAATGACCAGGTGTCTTGAGCTCAAGGCAGCCCAGGCCCCACCCTAGAGCTGGTTCCTCCTTGGACAAAATTTAGGCATTTCCCTAAGAGTTTTCTCTTCTATAAAAATACACGACTAGACCTCCCAGAGTGGCTAGTAAAATAAACACACACACACACACACACACACACACACACACACACACACACACACACACACACACACACACACACACGGCCAACCCTTTCATGATGGTGCATATTTGTCATCCTAGCACTTGGGAAGCTGAGGCAGGGGAAATCAAAGCCAAGTCCAAGGCCAGCCTGGACTACAATACCAAGTGCCAAGTTACTCAGGTCTACACCAAGAGCAAAGTCTTGTCTCAAAAACCAAACCAATGTGATGACTGTAATCCTAGAAGTCAGGAGACTGAGGCAGGAGGGTCATCAGCTCTAGCCTAGGCCTGACCTACATAGAAACTTCCAGGCCACCAGAGATACATAGTAAGATCCTGCCTCACAAAAGGCAAAGCACAGGAGAACTGGACTATAACACCAGAAACTGGAAGGGAAGCGTGGAGTTAAAGCTCTGCAGCTAAGCAGTTGCTGCATGCGCACAAGGCCCTGGGCATGCTCTCTAGCACTGGAAAGAAAGCAAAATGAGAAAAAAAATCTAGACACTCAAAAGAGTTGCAGGGGAGCGGGGTGCTTAAGAGACGGGTTGTGAAAGTTAAGAGCCATCGCAGTCACAGGCGAAGTGCTAATAACTTCATTTTGAAACTGTTGGGTTGGTGTGTGTGTGTGTGTGTGTGTGTGTGTGTGTGTGTGTGTGTGTGTGTGTGTGTGTGTGTGTGTAAATCACAGCTGTGCCTTTGCACCACAACCCTACCTGTAGCTGTGTTCCCTTCTCACATTTTAATTAGCAAATAAAGGCTCTGAAAGGCTCTCAAGATGTTTCTGCCTGGAGTTATAAGTCAAAGTGAAAAGACACCAAGCGGCTCCCAGGAAAGTCAAACTCAGAGCAGACATCTATCCGCCACTCGCCTGAGTTCCTGGGGAACTTGGATTTAACCAAAGCCTGCCACCTCTGAACCAGCTGAGCCATCCTTGACTATATTTTTGTGGTTAACTTTTGAATGCTCAGGGCCTGCTGCCTAAAGCAGAGTAGTTTTAAGGAGCCATTTTAATCCTCAGTGAGAATGGCCTCTGGCCATCTTAAACACAAGCCTGGAAGTGCTGCCGCCCATCTACCCACACTAGTCCCCAGGACAGGAGCTCTATCTGCTGTACCCCAGCTTGTCCAAAAGTTGGAGGGGCCCCTATCTACAATCACACAAAGCTAGCTAATGAGCCACTGCAACTGTCTGGACTTGCCTGAAGGATGGAGACAGGCAATTAACAAGCACCATTACCACAAACTCTTGCTTCACATGGGGAGGGGGACGGGGGGGGGGGGTCTGGTATTAATTCAGTCATAGCCAGTCCTGTTCCCACCGGAAGTGACCCCATATCCTAGGGGTCTCTTTTGTACACCCCCCATCAGCAATCAAAACTCCTTGGGGCAGGAAATTACACTCACTGCAGTTTGTCCTGGGTTAGGATATGGCTGGGTGGGTAGGGTGTTCACATGCAGAACCCACGTGTGGTTGTGCATTCCCCAAATCACCACACTGGGGAAGTAGAGACAGGAGGATCAAGAGTTAAGACATCCTGAGCTACTAATAATGAGTTGGAAGTCACCTTGGGCTACATGAGACCCTGCCTTCAGAAAAAACAAAGGAACAAACAAACTACAAAAAGACTTTCGGGAGGTGAGTGTGGGCTTCTTTCCAGCAGACCCCATTCCTAAGCAGGGCTGTCTGCTAGCAGGTTCCTCCTGAGCTCCCTGTGCACCTGCACGGTGCTTACAGCATGCTTGCCAACAGCAGTATTATGGTCTGTGCAGTGGGAAGGTCTGCACTGCGGTGTCTAATGGGACTGTGACAGGTCCATCTTAACCCTACAAACAGGAGAAGCTGCGCTGCTCTCAGGGGTGGCTGCATCAAGTCTACAGAGATGGATGGCTGTGAAAGGAGACTGCATGAGCTCAGAGCATCGCTCTGGAGGGACAACCCTGGACCCATGACAAGGGGGCCCTACTTTCCTCCCTGCTAGCTCAGGAGCTGACTGATTTACAGACTGGACTCCTAGCAGGGAATGTAAGAAAAGGGAATGGAGGTCCTCAAAACTGTCCCGGCCCTCAGAGCACTTGCAACGCCTCCAAGGCTTGGACCTCTCCTAGGAAGAAGAGGTACCAGGACCAGCTGCGGGTGGTGGACAGAGGCTTCCCCAGAGTGGAGTGAAGAAAGTGCTTCCTGCGAGGATCAGGAAGATGGGAAGGTAGCAAAGGAAGCAGGGCGGCTACATGCAGCCCCAAGAACAGGAAAGAGGGAAGATTCCAGAAGGCAGGGGAAATAAAAATAGCTGCTGTCAGTTTACTGACTCATCCTTTATATCCCTTGTGGTTTTTAATCCCCGTGACAACCTAACACAGTGCTCGCTGCCTGCTGCACCATCAAGCACTCTGACACTCACAGGTACAGCCAGCTGACCAGAAGCAGCCCAGCAGGACCTCACCGGCCACCACTACTACAGACCTTCACCCTCCTGGGCTGCCGGTGGACCCCAGATCGCAGGGACCTCCCATTCTTAAAGTCCAGGGGCTGTATCTGTCCTGTGACTCCTGGTGAGGTCTGTCTTTGTGTGTCTTCTCTCTATGTTTCCATCCTCCGTCCTCCCACCAGAGGGACTGTTTTTTTGTGTTTGTGTGTTTGTTTGTTGTTTGTTTCAAATGTAGAAAATGCTCCAATTTATTCACAAAAACCTGATTAGAATCAGTTATCATTATCCATTCATCTATATCCATCTTACCCAGTCTGCTTTAAACAAGGTAAGGTACCATCTCCACTAGTGAACTCTTGGGTCACAGTAACTAAGAAAGGCAGAAGGAAACACACCTGTGACCCAAAAGCTTGGAGGGCAGAGGCAGGAGGACTGTGGATTCAAGATCAGCGGGGGTTTCATAGAGACCTTGTCTGAAGAAACGAGCAATAAAGAGCTGGATATGGTGGAGCACGCCTGTGATCCCAGCACTTTAGAGGTGGAAGCTGATAGGCTATGAGTTCAAGTCAGCTTCAGGTACACTGAATTCAAGGCTAGCCTGGGCTACATGAGACCATGTTTCTAAAACAAATAAGAATGGTTTAAAAGATGAAATAAAACAAACAAGAAAGCCCAAGGGAAGAAAGGAGGGAAGAAAATTGCAGCTCAGCAGAGGCCACAGGATGGGGGAGGCGGGAAGACAAAGGCTAGAAGGAATGGGATGCGTATTTTTAACTGTGTGTGTGTGTGTGTGTGTGTGTGTGTGTGTGTGTGCGCGCGCGCGCGCGGATGTGCATATGTGCAAGACACTGAGGGTCTATTATTCTATTACTTACCACCCTATCATTTATTACTTATTTTTAAGTTATTCACTTTGTGTGTATATGCATGTATGTGGGCATATATAGGACATAACGTGAGAAAGTCAGAAAATTTCTTGGAAGAGTTGGGCTTTGCTTTTCTATCATGTGAGCCCCAGGGATTGAACTCGGATCATCCAGCTTGGTGGGCTGGCTACCTAGATCCACCTCTCCGGTGCTGTAATCCTACAGGCACAAGCTTCCATGCCCAGCATTTTCCATGGGTGCTGGGGATCCAAACACTCAGGCTTTCACAGTGTAAGGACTTTACTACCTGAGCGCCCTCCCCGGCCCTCCATCTTAAATCTTGATGAGCAGGCAGCAGCCTGAGTACAACTCAGTGACACCAGGTCCCAGGAGGGGAAGAACCAAGCAGTCTCTAGCAGAATCCTGAACCAGCTTCAGGGAATGAAGTTAATCCAAGAAGCGGTCCCCAGACGAACAAGTAGGATACAGTGAAATGGGATTATGTGAGCCTGGCAGTGAACAGTGGTGGGAACTTCCCATCCCTGTGGCCCAGCTCTCAGTCTGCTCCCCTCCTTGCCTTAAATGTTCCTGGGGCTCCCAGAGCCAGCCGGCAGCTGACCTGTCAAATCTGACTGCTGGAATAAAAATGAAAAGGCCAAGTGGCAGCCGTAACATGGAATTTCCTTGTTTTTATTAGTTTAAGGCTCTTAAAGAGTAACTTTTACATTGGGGAAAACTTCTCAAATATGTTCTACTTGAAACTCAGCTCTGGTTACCTCTCACATGTTTCCAATCACTTCCCTTGCCAAGTCCACTAGTTATCAAAACACATTTGTGGTTTGGGGAGCGGGGGGCTGCTCTCCCCCACTCAGAGTGCATCTGCTTTTCCTGCTGTGACCTCATCCCCTGGATCCCTGACCCCTAGAGGCTGCCAGAGAGGCCTTATCCAGGGAACAGGGTGAGCTACTGTTCCTCCTGGGTGGGCGAGATAGAGAAGGCAGGGCTGTGTGCTTCACCACGTACTGCTCTCAGCCACACCCAGGTAAGGATCCGGGGCTTTTTAAAGACAGACAGACAGACAGACAGACAGACTCTCTCTCTCTCTCTCTCTCTCTCTCTCTCTCTCTCTCTCTCTCTACTCAAAGCATGGTAGAGATTACATGTAATCACAACACTTGAGAAGAAGAAGCAGAAAGATCACAAGTTCAACTGGACACTTAGTGACAGAGCTATGGCTCAATGGGATGGGGAGCATCTGGGCCCAGAACTTAAGGGCTAAGGTGACGTAAGCTGACAGCACTTGCTTTCCAAGTGCGAGGACCTGAGTTGAAATCCACACAACCATGTAAAAAGCCAGACACTAAAATAGCACACACGCAGAGTTAACAGATGGGAGGCAAAGATGGGTGGAGCTTTGAAAGCTCCTGGCCTACCTGGTGAAGATCTACTCTAGCTCAGACAAAGGTAGGAGGAGCCTGAGACCAACACCTAAGACTGTCCTCTGTCCTCCGCATGTGTACACACGCACACACAAGTGAAACACTTCTAGCCTTAGAAGTTACAGAACGGAGGGACTGGTTCGGGCTGAAAGATGGCTGCCTCTGAGACGGGACGGCATTGTTTAGTGCAGTTCAGGGCTAACGAACCACTATGAGCTATAAAAGGTACGGATTGTGCTGAGTGTCCTAGGGTAAGACACAGGCCTGCTCTGTAAGTTTCTGATCATACCAGAATTTGTATTTTCCTCCATCAAGACAAAAATAGTACACAGATCCTCTAAAACACATAAGAAAACTTCAAATTGAGTTTGTTAGGGATAGACAGGCTCCAAATTTCCCAGAAGGAGAAAAAAAATTTATTTTTAATCAAGCTAATTTTTTCATTTGAAACCTGTTAATTCTATGACTGAGAATTCATCAAGTTTCAGACTAGAATTAATTTTAGCAACTGTTTTATACCAAAAATACTAGTAGCTGTGGCTGTGTAGTTGGCCTTGCTTCACACACTGTCACAGTGACATCTGAGTGTGTTGTCCCTCCAGACATATAGATAGAGCTAACAAAGACAGTTCTGAAAAGGCTTCCGGGTCCCAAGAAACGAAACTGTCAAAAAGTGAAAGCCACAACAGCAATCTGTCCGCAGGCCTTTCTGTGTTCCTCCCTTCTTAGGACAAGACCGTCACCTTATCCCACCACTGGCCCTCATGATGCACAGTGATAGAACGCCTACTGTGTGTGCAAACTGTTCTCACGTGCCTGGTGCTTCTTTATCCCCACACCTGTTCCTTTGCTTCCTGCATCCCAGATTTCACTCACAAGGGTAAGTCCACCTACTGCCTATAAGCTGACAATCTGTGCCTTGGTTAATTTGGTGATGAAAAAAAACCCTCAACCTCTAAATCATCATCACCCCGCCCTTATGCTCTGTCACATCACCTTCTGGCCTCCACATACATGTGCCCACACATCCATGATCGCGCACACCCACATACATGCAGACACCTACTGTCACCCCCACCCTCACCCCTGACACACATATAAAATTACTAGTATTGAAGAAAGCTACTGGAGATCTGGGGAATCTGAAGAAGAGCAAAAGGCTACATGCTGTTGTGTGTTTGATTCTGCATGGCCCAGGCACTCTGTTCATTAAAACCTAGGCTGTAACTCATGTCTACAGATTTGAATGAAATTCTCATCACGCCTTGCCTAACTTTCTGAGGAATTACAATAGTGCTATAATTGTGAAGTAATTTAAAAACACACACACACACACACACACACACACACACACACACACACACACACACACACTGCACACCAGCCATATCCCAGCTAGTGGCCCAGCAACCCCTATATTACTTTTGGGGTGCTAGAGTCACTATAATAGCCTCTACAACGGCATGGGCCCCAGAGCAGAGTTTGCCATTTATTTACAAAATCTCCAAAGCATTCCTGACCCTAACTTGAATATATATTTCTCACAGTATCAAAACTTTTAAATATCTACAAGAAGATTTCATTTTTATAGGCAATAAACATTAAATCTAAAGGACTGGAACATAAAAAGTGCTTTAATACCATATAAATCACCTTTCCTGAGACAGACTAAATCTCCGAAGGTTTTAAGGACTGCTATATAAATTTTTATGGCAAATTATCTACATAGAAATTATCTGCATGGGATGCACTTTCACTTTCCCTGCTCATTTGCATATTGCTGACAGTCTTTGCCATCTCGATGGCCAACCCTATCGGAGAGATTTAGAAGGCAGAGAACACCAGAGCCTATAATGAAGGTATCTGATAGAAGCTGGGTCCACATGTCCCCCTACAAGTCCTTGGCCCAGAGGAGTGACTCGTGGCTCAGGGGATGGAAGGAGCAGGTACTTGGCCATGGAGTGTAGCACGGCAGGCACAACCCTACTTCCATCTCCAGCACTGTGTAAATGGGGCCTGTAGTACAGGCCTATAATCTCAGCACTTGGAACACGGAGGCAGAACGAAAAGTTCAAGGTTCAAAGCCAGCTTGGGCTACATGGGATTCTGTCTCAAAAACAAAAGGGAAGGAAGACAGAAAGGAGAGAAGGTTCTGCAAAATGAGGTGACAGTTGCTTCTCACTGAGTTTCTCTTGGTCCACTGGCCATCCGGCCTAATTGGGAAGCCCAGGGACTAGTGTTTCCAGAACTTTCCATCTGTCCAGCCCAAGAACTGGTACTTTTAGAATTTTACCATGCATGTGGCAAATATTTCACATGATTTTGTTTTCTGGGGGTTAAAATATACAAAGGAATTCCAGTGAGAACATAAATTAAGATAGTTCTATCAAAAGGCAAAATATGACATTAATCAGCATTTTATGATATTAGCAAGTTATAAAATTTACAACCTGTCTGAAGGATACAAAGGGAGCAAATGTTTTTTAGTTCCCCATTTGAGCTATTTTCTAGTCACAGAACAAGAGAAACTAGCAAGCAAGCCCGATTTCAGCCTGCAATTAATCTTCACCAGCTGTGAGAGGCAGGGGACGGCCGGCAAGGGGCCTGGAAGTGCTCTCCCCACTGGTTTTATTCACATAATAAATATTAAAGTTAATTTTTGTGTCTTTCATCTAAGAATCATTTTAGGCCTTTTAATGGTCTGAAAATTTAAATACAGCTCTCCTTCATTTTCGTGCAGGGCCTAATTAAACAAAAATAGATGTAGCATCAAAAAATTCTGCACAGAAACAGAAAAAAGGGAGACATATTTTGGCAAAGAAGCACCAATTTTAAGTGACTCTAGTTTGGATATCTGATCATTAACAACAGGCTGAGGGAAGGAAAAGTGCATTTTAACAACATTTTTCAATTAAATAGTCATATTCTTCACAAAAAATGTCCATAGATTTTTTTTTTTTAGGCTACGAGTTAACACAGTAATGATGGGCCCATTTCCTCTGCTTATTACAAAATTTTCTTGTTGAAGTGGCAATTTCTGTCCTGGACATCTAAATGAGGGTAATTAGAAGCCCACAGTAAGTTCTGGAAAATGGAACAACCAGAAGACAGTGGGATAGGGTGCCAGAAACACTCTGTTTTGCAAATGAAGGAGGTAACATTTCTCTCCAGATTAAAAGACACTTGATGCCAACTAACAGCCGCTTGTGTAATCTTATTTAAATGTGCTAAAGCATTACACCCCTTCACCAAACGGGAGGGAACAGAGCGATACCAAGCCTAAAATTAAAAGAACCGGGCCAGCAAAGCTCATCTAGATCCTGTCCTCTTTCTGTCTTTTCTTCCTTCCTTCCTTCCTTCCTTCCTTCCTTCCTTCCTTCCTTCCTTCCTTCCTTCCTTCCTTCCTTCCCTTCTTTCTACTTTGTGCCTTTCTCCCCACCCCGGCCCCGGAGGCAGTGGTCTGTTAGCCCAGCATGGCCTCACTGTGCAACTGAGGATGACCTTGAACTTCTCATCTTCCTGCCTTCACCTTCTGAGTGCTGGGATCACAGCTGACCACCTCCAGGTCCCGCTACCCACTGTTTTTTGTTTTTTTTAAAGGAACTATATTTCTTTGGATTTAGGGAAAATAAAGGACTGCTGCTCCCACCTTTGTATTTTACTCCTCCGACCCTCAATCTGGAATCCCAGTGCAGCTGTCTCCAGGCCGACCCCCCTGCTTTACCAATCATCCTTAGCTTGCAATGTCACATCGTGGTACCTCTGGGTGGATCACTAGCATGTGCTGGGGCCAGCATGGACAGCAAAGGCTGTCTTAGTTATTTCAACCCAACTGCACCTGGCACAGTCGTAGTGAGTGTTCTTACTGCAGAGTCAAATCCAGTGCCAGCCCTGGAACTAGCACTCCAAATGCGGTGCTAGAGGCCTGAGGTAGAGCTCAGCGGTACAACACTTAGGCCGCGCCAGTTAGGGACTTGGCGTGTAGTTTAGTGGTGGAAACTGTCTGGCTTTTCCAAGTCCCTAAATTTAATCCTGCGTACCAGAAAGGGGATGGGGATGGGGGCAAGAGCGGGGGCAAGAGCAGGGGCGGGAGCGAGGAATCAAAACTCTCAGACACAATGATTACAGAAGACATTTCTTGATGTCCACATATCCAGAGGTAAAACGTCTTTGAAGACGAAACTATAGCATTGCTGTGAGTCTGAGCGATCCCACCAGGGACAAGAGTTTTGAATGTGATGCAATAATCATATTCTCCTCTCAAAAATAAAATTCTGCCAAACGATCTAACACTAAATAAGAAATAAGACTTCTTACTTAAGTGACAAAAGAAGAGTTAAAAATAAGAAGCAAGCAACAGCCTGAACAATGTCAAGCCACACCTCAGGAATAAAAGGTCTCATGTGAGCTCGGAGAGTGAGAAGTGGGGGTGTAAGAGCTACTTCCACAAAAGGGCTCAAGGTTAGCCTGGACAATCTGTTAAGTAACTTAAGAGTAAATAATAGTTCCATATAATCCAGAAAACAGCAAGGTAGGTCTGTATGCCAGCAATGAATGGGAATGCTCAGGCTAGAAATAAGCTATTTCAGGCTGGGGAGATGGCTCAGCAGTTAAATCACTGGTTGCTCTTCCAGAGAACCCGGGTTCAATTCCCAGTACCGGCGTGGTAGCTCACAAATGTCTGTAACTCCTATTCCAGGAAATCTAACTCCCTCACACATGCAGGCAAAACACTAATGTACGTAAAATAAATACATTGTTTAAAAAAAAAAAAAGCTATTTCTAAGTCAATCTTTACATATATAATTTAAAAAAAATAAAAAACAAAAACAAAAAACAGGGTCAAGTCTCCTTTGTGTCGAGAAATGACTCATGAAA
Organism: Rattus rattus; assembly: GCF_011064425.1. NCBI lineage: Eukaryota > Metazoa > Chordata > Mammalia > Rodentia > Muridae > Rattus > Rattus rattus. The sequence goes on along the minus strand of NC_046169.1, from coordinate 17,508,007 downwards.
ACAGGCTAAAAGAGTGAGGCAAAGCCCCAGTGCTGGGTTTGGGAAACCTCCTTCCGAGTTGTTGGTCAAAAGAGTCCAAACAAATCAAAAGGTTTTTACTCTGATCCCGAGAGCAATACAGGGCCAGGTACCTAACCAGTTACTAACTTACCAGAAAAAAATGGGAGGAAGAGGGAGTGAGAGGTGAGGAAGGTCCTTCCTGCAGGTGAGCTGTTGCCCCCATGGTCTCTGATCTGGGATTTCCACACCCTGGGAACAGAACCCTGCACCCTGGCTTGGACAGTCTTGTTTTCCCACAGTGCTAGAATAGAGTTGTGTAGTGAGTTGACAGCCTCTCCCATGTCCCTACTCTCAGGATAGGCAGGCAATATGAACTTTAGAGTCACCCACCAAAACATTTTCCAGGACATCTACCCAGTGGTCCCACTCAGTTTCTAACCACTGGTCTGTCTGTGTCTTTGAGGACAGCAAGTCACATAGCAGCAGCAGTAGTTCAGGGCACTCATAGATAACTGCTACAAAAACCTGCAGCCCCTCTGAGTTAGGCACGAGGCAGAAGCACTCAGAGTTTCACAATACACGGAGGGAAGAGCCCTTCTGCAGCTTATGAGCAGCCAGCATCAAGGCCAGATTTCCAATTCCCTAGCTCTTTTTCCTGAGAAATAACTCCTGCTGTAATCCAGATGTGATGGGCATGCTGGGAAAAAGCACTAGGTCTTCTTGGTCTGTCACATGAGCCTTTCAATGTGTGTTCAACTTTCTGGTATTGTGACAAGTGTTACCATCCACAAATATCTCACAATTTTTGTTTGTTGGCCTGGAACTAACAGAGATCTATCTGCCTTTACCTCCAAGTGCTGGAGGCCACGACCACTGGATGTAAGATGTTCATCCTCTCTACAGATGCAACAACAGGCTAAGGTAGGCAGGTCCGCTCCAGCTATGCTGTTACCCAACTCCAAAGGTTGTCTAGGTCTCCAGTGACTCTGCCATGATCTAAAAGTCATACTCATCTTGGCTAGAAGGGGACAGGGGTACTCGTCTCATTGTACCTCTGAGAAGGGAATCTTCCCAGTCTTTGTTGGGACATACTTGCCTGCACATTCCCAAAGATCCTCCAGGCCCCCAGCCAAAGGAAACAGACCTTAATACGCTGGCCACCCAGAAGGCTGGCATGCAAAAATCAACTCAGTGAGCTGGGGCTGACGGCTCAGAGGGTAAAGTGCTTATGGCGCAAATGTAAGGAGCAGAGTGTGGCTCCCCAGAAGCCATGCAAATGCCAGGCATGTGTCGTGGCCCACCTGTAATTTTAGCACTTGGGAGACAGAGAAAAAGGGAGCCCCAGAGCAAGCTGGCTAGTTAGAGAAAGACCCACCTCCATACATAAGGTAGAGAGCAATCTAGGAAGACATCTGACATCAACCTCTAGCACACATGCATGCCACAAAGAAAACAAAAACACCCAAACACCTTAAGTCAGTGCAAATTGTTCCACTGCATGTGACTCACACAGCTGGCACTGCTGCAGACACCCAGGAAGTAAGGATAGGAAAGGGAGACTGGAGCAGGCCTATTGGCCTTACTAAAGGCAAGCAACACCCAAACCCGGACAAATGGAACTCAGGATTCCAGAAGACGAGGGAGAAATCACTTCAAGTCACTGAAGAACTCATTAAAACAAAAGCCCTGCGTATCAAACATTTGTGGTGTCACTGTGCAAATAACCAGTAAGGTGACAAATCAAGAATTAAGTACTTTCTATACTGAAGTCAACATTGAGTCCATCACAAGTGTGGTGCCCATGCCTCCTAGTTCTGCTTCTGCTCTTAGGGGAGAAGCTAACAGTGAGTGTAGCACTCACCCATACAGGAACAAACAGTGTGTCTAATAAAACAGCATTAGGGCTTTCAAATGAGTTCTTGACAGGGTACAAAGCCTTCCCTGACCCACCTAAAAACTAATACAGCATTTCCCATTATCTGTGGTTTCAGTTACAGTCCACTGAACTCTGAAAATACACAATGGAGAATTCCAGAAATAAATAATTCATATTTTAAATTGTACACCATTCAGAGTAGCACAATGAACTCATCCCACTTCATCAAGCCTGGGCTATAGATCTTGGTCCAGCATAACCACACTGCATGAACATCAGTTGTTACTCAGTGTATACAGACTGTATATACTACCCTCCCACTAGTCACTAAACAGCCACCTCAATTCTCAGATCCATTGTGGCTCAGCATATCCACCCTGTATACATAACAATACCATTATTCACTCAACAGTGTCAGGCAATCATCACGATACCCCAGTGCTTTCATTTCATTTGTAGTTATTGTCCTTAATCCCTTACTGGGCCTCATTTATAATTTAAATTTACCATAGAGGGGCTGGAGAGATGGCTCAGTGGTTAAGAGCACTAACTGCTCTTCCAGAGGTCCTGAGTTCGATTCCCAGCAACCACATGGTGGCCCACAACCATCTGTCATGGAATCCAATGCCGTCTTCTGGTGTGTCTGAAGACAGCTACCATGTACTCACATACATAAAATAAATAAATAAATCTTTAAAAAAAAATTTACCATAGAGTTGAATCTATAGTTTTAAAACAACAGCACAGGCTCTTTAAGTCTTAGTACTACTCTTGGAGTACCAAGTTGTAAGTCTTAGAACTGATAGATACAAGGGATTTACTGTTCTGTAGCAATTACTAGAAGGAAAATCACCTAATTCTAAGGTACAGTATTTCCAGGCCACCACTAGGAAGACTCTAAACTGCAGATAAGAGACTCTTACATGGCTGAGTGTGGTGGTACACAACTGTTATCCTAGTGTTTGGGAGGTGGTAGCAAGGGGAGCAGGAACTTAAGGTCATCCACAGCTACACACAAGTTCAAGGATAAGTCCAGAATGCTTGAGACCATATCTCAAAAGAACCACACAGACACTTGCTGCCAAGCGTAATGACTTGAGTTTGATCCCTGGGGCCCACATGGTAGAAGGAGAAAACTGATTCCCTACAAGTTGCCCTCTGCCCTCCCACTAACACCATGGCATGCACACACTGGCACATAAACACATACAATTAATTAGATAATGAGTTAAAATGTAATAAGAAAAATAAATAAATTTTTTTAAAAAAAATTATTTAAAGAATAATCCTGGGGCTTGAGAGGTCCTGCGAGTGTATACTGTTCTTGTAGAGGGTCTGAGTTCAGTTACCCGCATGTGCCTCACAACCACCTGTAACTCCAGCTCCAGGGGCCTCCACAGGCCTCTATATTCATGTGCACACACCTACACAGAGTCACAGAATTAACACTGAAGTTTAAAAAAGAAATTTTTTAAAAAAGAGCAAAACAAAACAAAACAAAAAAAAGATCCTGAGGGACTTCACCCTCCTGTCCATTTTTTTTTTTTTTTTCTTTTTTTTTTTTTTGGTTCTTTTTTTCGGAGCTGGGGACCGAACCCAGGGCCTTGCGCTTCCTAGGTAAGCGCCCACCGCTGAGCTAAATCCCCAGCCCCTCCTGTCCATTTCTTAATGGCTGCCTGCATGCTATAGGAGCTCAGTAACAGTAGCTAAGAAAAGCACAATGGGTTAAAATTGCTCATGAACTGCAGCCAGCTTGTCTGTATATACATATTATAAAGATCTCAGGCAGGCTGGCGTTTTGCATCTTCTGCAAGCTTAATCCCGATAACCACTTCCACAGTCCTACTGTAAACAGAAATTACTGGCAGGAGTCTGATTCAAAGGGTGGCAATGCTCTGCAACCAGACTGTGTGACAGACTCGCCCATGGTATAAATAGCTCGATGTTAGGGGAGCAGGAGGGGGTGGGGGGCACAGAGTAATGAGTACCACTCCTCCGTGTGAAGAAATTATCTGTAACTCTCAGTGAGATGCAAAGACAGCTACTAAGCAATCCGCCTTTCCCGAGTCTAAATGTTAAGACTCAGCCAAGCACACAGATTGGAGTCCATCCTCAGGACCCAATTAATAAACCAGATGTGACGGGACATGCTCATAATCCCAATGCCGGGAAACAGAGAGATGGATGCCCAGCCAGCTCAGCCTATCTGATAAGCCCAGGTTTAGTTTAGACCCTGTCTCAGAAAGGAATAAAGAAAGAAGAAATGGGTGGATAGTGCCTAAGGACTGATAGCTGAGGTTATCCTCTGGCCTCCATACATCCACATATGTGAACACCCACACACGTCCATGTACTAAGGGAGGGAAACACTCGGCAACTTTCCCACAACTAATTCACATGGATTTCCCGTGTGCTTACTGTTTTACTACTTACCATCTCATCCACCTCTTTTTACTGGGAAAAAATGGTAATGGGGAGTTCCTGGCTAAGGACACGGCTCCCGTGGTAGAGTGATTCCCCAGGATGCATGAAACCCTGACCTTGATCCCCATAAACTAGACGTGGTGGTGCACACCCACAACCCTAGCACTTTAAAGACAGAGGCAAGAGGAACAAGAGTCCAAGGTCATCTTCGGCTACATAGTGCACTTGAGGTCAGTCTGGGATGCCAAAACTCTGGGGAAAAAAGGGGGAGTTGGGGGGGAGCTGGAGAGATGGCTCAGTGGTTAAGAGCACTGACTGCTCCTCCAGAGGTCCTGAGTTCAAATTCCAGCAACCACATGGTGACTCACAACCATCTGTAATGAGATCTGATGCTCTCTTCTTGTGTGTCTGAAGACAGCTACAGTGTACTTATATATAATAAATAAATATTTTTTTAAAAAAGTTCTCAGGACACTTCATATCTAGGCAACTTGGTCCCTACCTGCAGAGGACAAAGGAACCTCCCTTTATACAAATCCCTCAGTGGTCTCACTGCTCACTGCTCTTTCTCAAGTCTGGAACAAGTTCTGAGATGCTAACAACTATACCTGGGCTCCTCACCATCAGGTTCTAGAGCAGAGCAGAACCCAATTCTATCAGGCCCAGAGCCAATCCTTCCGCCCCATTACCTCCCTCTGCAGAGGGCACAGAGTGGGAGGGCTGCTATAGAAGATGCTGGAGATTCACACCACTCCGCCTCCCTCAGACCTCTGTCCTGGTTGAAAACAAGTTCACCAGCCCCTCAGCCTCCTCTGGTATACAGTCTCACCCCAGCCTAGCACAGGACCTGGCACCAAGCAGGTACAGCACAGAAGGAACTGACAAGGACATAAGACACCACAAAAGCTGTGGCTCTTGGTAGGTGAACAGGTCCTGGGTCCTTTCGGACTGAATTTCAATATTAGATCAGAGCGTGATTCTGTTTTTTTGAGATACATATGCATATGCGTGTGGGTGCCTGTGTATGCAAACTGTCTATGTGTGTGTTACTGTATGTGGAGGACAAGGGACAATCTCATCTTCCTTCCTTAGGTATCACCAACCTTGGTTTTTGACAGTGTCTTTTTGCCTAGAAATTACCCACTTGGCCAGACTTGGCTGGTGAGCCCCTGGGACCCTCCTGTGTCTACCTCCCAGTGCTGAGACTACAAACACATCACAACAGACAGCCTTCTGAAGTGTTTTTTATGGATGCTGAACACAGGCCCTCATGCTTTCACAGACTGACAACCTCCCCAGCTTGGAATTCTGTTTGAATAAAACAAACAAGCTCAACTATTCTGTAAACATGTTAGAACAAATGGATACCATTATACGACCCTTCCCTAAAGCCCTCCTTGCTGTGGGCACCCAGGTAACAAAGAGCCACTGGCTCCCTTCTCTTAGTAGGTGAGACACCCAACCATAAGGTTCTGTGATCACCCAACCACAGGGTTCTATGGCCCAACAGGCCCATCAAATCCTCGAAAAGGCAGGGGGAATTCTTGACAAATCTATGGCGTCAGAAAATCAATCCCCAAATACCATGTAATTCACCAACAAGCCTACTGGGACATTTGTATCAACTAGGAACAAATTTCACTGCTTACTCCCCCTACCCTGCACCCCCAAAAGGGCCAAGACAAGAGCAAGAAGCATACTGAGATTTTTACATCCAGACTGGAGCCAGGGAAGCGAGAGTGAGAAGAAGCAAGGGCGCAGTCTGTCCTGGCAGCGGTGGAGACGAATGGCAAGGTAGGTGCTGGACGCGTTCCAGCAAAAACTGGTCTGTACACGGGAACACCATGTCAGACTAAGACACAATCGGCTTGTCTGACTTGTGGTTTTCTTGACAGCATTCATCTCCTCTTGGCCTGATACAGGGCAATTAGTGCTTGTCGGCTGAATCATGTGTTATTAAGATCATTCAGGCATTTTTTAATTACGGTGAGTGAGACAGACAGTAATAAGATCCCCAGCAACTTGAACTTTCCACTTCCTTTTCAGATAAAGTGTAAGCTGCCTTTGTCTTCTCTTCCTCCTCTTCCTCCTCATCTTCCTCCCTCTTTTTCCCTCCTCTCTCTCCCCAGCCCGTTCTTTACAGATGTTTCAAAGAAATTGTTTATCCCTACACTTGTAGCTTAGCCCTGGGGCCCTATCTCCAAGCAACTGTTGGGGAGTATGCTGTAAATCAATCAAAGACACCATGTTTAAAAGATGGGGGTGCCCTGGGGTGAAGAGATGGCTTAGCAGTTAAGAGCACTTGCTGCTCTTCCAACAGACCTGGGTTTGATTCCCAGCACGCAGATGGTGGCTCCCATCTTTAGTAACTCCAGTTCAGGAGATCCAAACCCCCTCCTCTGGCATCTATAGGCACCAAGCATGCACAAGTTGCAAGACATATGTGTATGCACAGCATACACATGTAGCAGGCAAAACCCAGACACATGAGATAAAACAGTATTATTAAACTATTGGATGGCCTTGGGTTCGGTCCCCAGCTCCAAAAAACAAAGAAAAAAAAATTATTGGATGGGAGGCAGTATATAAGTCTGTGTGAATGTCAGAGGACAACCTTGGGTGTCATCCTCAGGAACACTACCTCTGGGACAATTTCCTCATTTGCCTAGAGCTCACCAAATAGGCTAGACTAGTTGGCCCCAGGGCTGCTCCTGTCTCCACTTCCCCAGAGCTGGAACTGTCAGTGTGCACCACGCACACAGGGCTTCTTCATCCCCATGTTCTGAGGTAAGTACTTCACTGACCAGGCTATCTCCCCAGCCCAAAGGTACCTTTCGGCAACATCTGATCACTCCAGGCATACATGGGACCTCCAAAGTGTGCTTTAAAACTTGCTCTGAGAAGGGCCAGGGATGTAGCTTGGTGGCACAGTGCTGGTGTGGTGGTAAATGCCTGTTTTCCCAGTGCTTGGGAGAGGCAGGAGCACTAGAATTTCAAGGCCAGCCATTTCAACGTGCACAAACTGCTGTGAGAACTCCATGTGGAGGCTTCCTTGAACCCACAGAACTCTAACACAAGTCCCTGGCTGCTTCTAGCAAGTCTCTCCTTCCAAAACTGAGTCTTTTTTCTACTCTTTCTCTCTCCCTATCACGTGGCACCAAAACCCAGGAAGCATAAAAATGATTTAGTCACTTCCACAGTCTATATTTCATCCTATTGCCTCTCAATGAACAATTCTCCGAAAGGTTACAGAACAGTCTCTGGCTCAACCCGAATCCGAGTTCACAATTTCTGTCTTCTTTAACACTCCCCTTGCATCGATATTTCATTGAAGGCATAGTTTTCCTTTCCTGGGAGATTCGAAATGTTTACGGTGTAGGTCCTTTCTCTTTACATAGCCAGCAGCCATTGTGATATCTCCGGTGAACCATCTGTGTCTTTATGAGGCCAGTGAGAAGGGTCTGGGGGAATTTCGATAAGGAACCCCACCCCCCCCCAGTCCTTTCCAGCGAGATGCGGGCACAAAATCCTCCCAAATGACTCTAAGCCTCCAGTCCTTCCTAAATAGAGATGCTCTTACTGAACATCAGACTAGTCAGACACATACCACACACATGCACATGCACAGTCCTCTCCTCTCTCCCCAGGGTTTTATGTAGCCCAGGCTGGCCTTAAACTCACCATGTAGCCAAGGATAATCTAAAGCTCCTAATTACAGTCTTCACCTCCCCAGGGTTGGGATTATAGGCATGCACCACCGTGTCTACTTTATACAGCACTAAAGATGGAACCCAGGCTTCATCTAGGCAAGCGCGTTACCAACCAAGCCACGTCCCCAGCTACATTCTCCTTCTCTTTTGAAAAACACAGGTTCTTTCTATGTAGCCCAGGCTGATCTTACACCCATGATCGCTGCCTCGGCTGTCTCCAAGCACTGAGATCACAGGTGTGTGCCGGCATGCCTAGCTTCAGAATGGCACTTTCTGAAGGCACAGCCTCTGCTGTCTACTGACTTCCTAGGAGTATTCTTAGGAAAATGATTTTTCTGTTTTTACAATACTTTTCCTAAGGTTGCTCATGTATGTAGCACGTGCATCCTCGGGTGCTTTTAAAGTCAGCCTCTCCCTGTAGGTTCTGTACCTCTTGGGGCAAAGAGCATGCTAAAATGCACACATCCACCCGTCCTTGCCCACCACGTAAGCTCCTGTACTTGCTCCACAGACCCAGTGACTATATGTCACCACAAGCAGGGAAGGGGGTAGGAGAAAAATCAGAGATGGCCCTGCAGTCCCCTATCTCATAAAGATGCAGCTGTCCTGTGCTTAAGGACAACAGCTGAGTCTATGGAGCCACCTGCCACCATGGGCCGGAGGAACCTACAGGCTATGCCATAGCTACATGGTACATGGACTCCATTTCTACATGGAACTCACTAACGACTCCCACAGGAGATCAGCATGTGTCACCCTATTTTGCCCCTGAGGAAGGATGAGACATAATAGCGATCTGACCATACCAGATCTCAGGGTGTAGAAAACAACCCTCAGGCTGGCCATGAGTCCTGGACAAAGGTCAAGAGGCAGAGAGGGCCACAAGTCCAGACAGGAACCAGCCTCAGTCACAGAACCTAGTTCATAGCTCTAGACCAAAGAAACTCAGGTGGTTAGATGTTTCACTTACAGAAAGCCAGCAAGCAAACAAAACTAGGAGTAGTGCTGAGAACCTGGGCTCACCCTGCAAGTACGAAACCCTGAGGTCCATCTCCAGGTCCACATAAGCCTGACAGGGTGGCAAAAGCATGTAATCCTAGCATTTTAGAAGTAGAAGCTGGAGGATCAGAAGTTCAAGGTCAGCCTCAACTACACCGCAAGTTTAAGGTAAGCCTAGGTCAGCCACATAAGACCCTTTCCTATGGAAGGGAGGAAGGGAAGGAGGGAGGGAGGGAAGGAGGGAAGGAGGGAAGGAGGGAAGGAAGGAGGAAGGCTAAAGGGTGAGTTCCCCTCATTTCAAGCTATCAGCACAGATGGTGCATGCTGTACAAGCACTGACTGTCAAAGGATAAAGGCTCTAATGTCAAAGCTACCTGAAGGACATAAAACAAGACACAGGGATCAAAGTTGCCCAAACACACAGAACTCCTGCCGCCCATCCTCACAGGGCAGCCTGAGGGTGCCCCCCCCTAGGCTCAGCTCAAGGTCAGCTGTAGGTAAGCGCTTTTCCCCAAACCAGTTTGAAAAAGCTCTGAGACTTTGCGACTACAGAGCCTTAAGCTTACTGGTTACATTGCTGCAAAGAATGGAAAGAGCAGATGGCCCTCAGGCGAGCCAGCAGGCCTCCTACCCCAGCAGAGTTCTGGAAGAAAATAGTTCCTTCCACTTAAGGAGCTCAAAGGCATGCATGCCTCTGTCTCTCTCTGTTTCTCTTTCAGTCTGTTTCTCCCTCCCTCCCTCCCAGCCCACACTGGCCTTGTCTGTGTAGTTGATCCTTCTGCCTCGACCTCTGGAGTGCAGGAGTTATTGCTGCTGTACACCACTTTGTGTTTATACGTACTTGAAACGGAATCCATAGCTTCATGTGTGCTGGGCACTCTACCAACTGAGTTAGAGATCCCCAACTCTCTAATATCCTCATTAACATATTCCTTATATCTCCATTTATTTGTGTGCATGAGCATGCTACAGTACATGCATAGTCGGAGGATAACTTCCAAGAACCAGTTCTCTCCATCCACTATGTGGGTTCTAGGGATGAAACTCAGGTCGTTAGGTTTAATGGCAAACGCCTTTTACCTAGTGAGACATATTCTTTCCCCCTTTTAACAAACATTTATTTGAAAAAGAACCCTTCTGTGCTGTTTGCCCTGAAAACAGTTATGAACAAAACTGCATGAGGTGGGTTCTTCTAAGTCCCTTAAATCCTGGATAGTTAGCAGCTTGCAGTGGTAACAGGTGGGTCACTACAAATTTAAGCAACTATGGCGGCTGGGGCAGCAGCAATTTTTCTGTTTAGCCCTCCTACTTGCTGCCAGCCTTGGCAGTTCCTCAGACTTTACACTGTCGGGCAAGCTATGTCCTCAGTGAAGCTGTGCTCAGCTGCTGGCTTGCTGTGAGGTCAGGTGCTGAAGGACTTGCTGTGTCTTTAGATACAAAATCCGAAGTCCCGATTGTTCAGTGGGAAAGTGGCTTTGCCACAGGTTGACGAGGAGGGGCTGGAAGAGTTCAGAGGATCTCAGGATCCTTCTGGTTCTGTTTTCTCGTTTGCTTGAGACAGTTTCATGTAACCTAAGCTGGCCTCCAACACACTATGGAAACAAGGATGGCCTTGAACTCCTGATCTTCCTGCCTCCCCTTCCCAGGGCACTGGGATTTCAGATTACATCACCATATCTGGTTTCTGTGCTGGGTATGGAACACAAGCTAGGCAAGCCCCAGCCCCAGTCTCCCTCATGACAACTCGCTTCCATGTATATTTCCACAGCAACCTGCGAAGCAAAGAAGGTTGTTCTGGTTTGCTTTGTTTTTACATTCCTTATGTGCAATTATGTGCTATTTGCATAGCTAGAATGATGATGAAAAAATTGGAATTTGAGCCCTTAAAAAAATAAAGCTATCTCCAGCCGTGCTGGTGTGTTGGGGTTAGCACAGAAGCAATTACATCCACAAATGCCCTGAATCCTCCTAAGCACACACAAGGTTCCTCACGAGTGTATTGGATACAAAAGCAACGACAGGAAGCAGTTCAAAAAACTACAAAAGGGGAAGTGAGCCCACAAAATATGATCTTCTGTGTCATGAAACCAGAGGCAGCTTTTATATGCATGTAGGGTAGAGGGACATCTTAAAGCTTTCAAGTACCAATTTAGAATGGCTAAAAAATAGTTAATTGGGCTGAAGAGATAACTTAGTGGATGAAGAATTTGCCTCATAAGCTGAGGACTCAAAGTGGATTTCAGAACCTCCATTAAAGGCCTGATATTGGGGCTGGAGCGATGGCTCAGCAGTTAACAGCACTGTCTGCTCTTTCAGAGGACTTGAGTTCAATTCCCAGCAGCCCCAGGAAGCTCACAACAAACCACCTGCAACCCTCGCTCCAAAGGATCCAGGATCCTCTTTTAGCCTCGAAGGCACTAGGCATACAAGTGGTACACAGACATACATGCAAGCCAAACACTCTTACACATTAAAAAATAAATAAAAACTGGGGTTGGGGATTTAGCTCAGTGGTAGAGCGCTTGCCTAGGAAGCGCAAGGCCCTGGGTTCGGTCCCCAGCTCCGAAAAAAAGAACCAAATAAATAAATAAATAAATAAATAAATAAAAAAATAAATAAAAACTAAAAATGCTGAATGTGATGGCATTCTCAGAAGTAAGGGGGAGGGTGTTTGCTGCCCAGAACAGGAGCTGCAGTCAGTAAAAGACCTGTCTCAAAAATACGAAGGACAAAACCTAGGGCTGTCTTCTGGCCACCACAGGTATGGCACGCTGGCACCAGCGCGCGCGCATGCACGCACACACGCACACATATGCACACACACACACGCACACGCACACGAACATACACAGTTAGTTTTGAGAGGTGAGAAGGCAAGGTCCAGAAGAGTGCTCACAGCAGCCTGGACAGGCCGATGAGAGAGAGATGATGCTCAGATGTAGTCTCAATCTAAAAGAAAGTGGAAGGCCAGAAGAGTCCCATATATGTGGTACTAGGAATGAAACCCAGGGCTTCCTGTGGACTAGGCAAGAGCTCTAGTAACTACACTCCCTCCATATCTAGCACAGGAAATATCTTTAATAGCTCAGTAAACTCTGGACAAGGAGACAAATTGCTACAGAGCAGGACTGAAGTTTGTTAGGCCTTGAGAGGTCTCATGGTGACCCCATCACTGAGGAATGAAGAGTCTGTAAGATCGCTAAGACAGAAACTGCCACAGCCACAGGATTGGTGGGGATTTGTATCTGTCTCCCAGTGCATTCTGAGTAGCTTAATTTCTTGGCTTTTAAAAATCAGAGGAGGCTGCCAGGAGGTGGTGGTGCAGGACTTTAATCCCAGCACTAGGGAGGCAAAGGCAGGCAGATCTGTATGAATTTGAGGCCAACCTGGTCTACAGAATGAGTTCCAGGACAGTCAGGGATACTTAGAGAAACCCGGTCTCAAAAAAACAAAACAAATGAGGCCACAAGCTAGCTCAGCTAGAAAAGGCTCTTAGCGTACAATCCTGGCCTCCAGAATTCAATCCTAAGAACCTGCATGAAGGTGGATGAAAAGAACCAACTCTACATACATGCACAGACATCACACACACACACACACACACACACACACACACACACACACACACACACACACACACTAAATTTTAAGAAATGTTTTGAACCAGAGGTAAACTTGACACAGTGGCTCATTCTTGTAATCTTAGGAGTCAGTAGATTGGCTTAGGACTGATTGGCTTAGGACTGCCATTAATTTGATGCCATCTCATGCTACACAATAAGACACTATCTCAAAAAAATAAAAGTAAGGCCTTTTAAACAGATACCTTTACTCAGCTTACTAGTGCATTCTCATTCTTACTGAGTATTTTTATCTTTCTTCATAAACTGTCTCTATTTCTATTACCTTAAAAGACAATTTAAAAAAAATAATAACAGAGATTAAGTCATTTCCACTGTGGGGGAAAAAAAGAGAAAGAGGAGAATACTAAGTAAATGACAGCCTTTTTCTCTCTTTAAGAACATGTAAAATCCACACAGCAGTAAATAAAATAAATCTCTCAGACAGAAAAACAGGGACACAAACAGGGGCGTGGCTCAGTGGTAGAGCCCCTGCCCAGAATCCCCCAGTGAGGGGGCTGGAGCGTGACTCAGTGGAGGAACATAGAGTTACATACATGTACATGGCATGTTAGAGAATCCTCCACTCCCCAAGGGTCCTTCACATTCAGTAGCCAGATGTCCTTCCTCTAATAGGTAGACATGGTAAACAGAAACCAGACTCAAAATAGCAAGCTGAACCCCTCAAGATGGGTTGGGGTTGGGAGCAGTGAGACTTTCTTTCATCCTCCCTTCCCGTCCCTTCTATGTTTGGCACAAACAGTTCTCTGGTTTATTATAGGGCAGTGTGACAAAAATATATTCTAACAGCAATCAAACACTGCATCTAAAGCCAAATGTCTTCAGTTAATAAAGAGCTCCGCCTGAGATAAGAAAAGTCACTATCTGACTCAAAGAAGCTTAGACCAAGTCTGTGTCCTTACCGCTCACCAGTGATGGCCAATAGTTTGCAAACTATCCTCACCAAAAGCAAAATGGTAGTAGAAATACTCTGCACTGTAATCAGCAGGGTCTGGGTGTGAATCCTAGCTATCTCTGGCCCAGGAAAAAAAGGCCTGGGGACAGGATTTAGCTCAGTGGTAAAGCAGTTGTCTAATACATTGAAGCCCTAAGTTCAAGGTGGGGAAGTGGCCCAGTCAGACCTCCTCAGTGCTGCAATGGAACCTAACAATAGACCCACGAGAGAGAGAATTGTCCTTGAGGCACTGGGGCCACCAGCTCTGCCCCTAAGTGGGAGTTCAAGTGCTGCAAGACTCAGTGCTATCAAATTATGTCACTTTAGGTAGAAACTGTTTCTAGTGGTATCAGCCATGTGATGTGCATCACAAGGGACTGTGATTTTGCTTCAAAGCCACACAACAACAGCCCCTGTGTGTTCCTGGGCTGGAGGCACAGGCTGAGCAAAAGGCAGAGTAGAGCCTTAAGGTCACCAAGGGACAGGGACAGGCCCCTGACCCTGACCTGCTTGGGTCATGATGCCTACATAAAAACCCACACTAACACCAACACCACCCCACAACTGTTCCAAGAATTGGGAGATCCCTAGGAGTTCCTGGCCGTGCCTGGCACTGCAGGTGACACCCTATAAATCTTTCCTTCCTCCTTGCTACCAACAGCTTGCCCTCAGCTCCAAGGGAAGAGTTCAGAAAAAAGCTCTTGGGGATCTTACTTGGAGCCATGTGTGTGTCCAGGCCCCCTTTTCAGAACAAGGGGGCTCAGATCAGGATGTTGTGAGGATTAATTGAAAGGGGAATAATAAGCTCTGATTTCCTTAGAGAGACAGCCAGTAAGCAGGGATCTTACTCCACACCCGCCTGCTTAGAGATCATCCCCCATCACTGGCACGAAAGGAATGTGTAGGCACTCCCACCAGTCTGCAATAATCCCAGTTCATTAAGCTCTCTCCTACAGTTGCTCCTCCTGCAGGACAGTTTCCCGGGCCTCCTTGATGCAGCCGCTTTTTTGCACACAGAGAGATGTGCACACACCTGCCCATTCTCTTGCGGAGAATTCTCTGACCCTTCACGGAAACTGAGACCGGGAGCTTCCACCAGAAGGCACTGCCCAGTGGAGAAGACCGACTTCTTTTTGCTGTTGTTCTGATGTTTTGTTTTTGAGATAAAGGTCTCACTGTGTAGCTCAGGCTGGTTTTGAAATAAGGATCCTCCAACTAGATCCTCTAGCCTGACCCTCAGGAATGTTAAAGTGCCTAAAAGTGGAGACAAAGTATTTTACCTGCCTTCTGATAAATAAAAAGTAAGATAATGCCAAAGTTCTTCAATAAAACAGAGGCTGGGGGCCTTTGAAATGGCTCGAGGGAAAGATGCTTGCTTAAGCCATATGACCTGAGTTCCATCTCTAGAACCTACATAGAATCCTACAGATTGTCTTCTGACCATTACCCAACAGTTCCTCACGTGCATGTGTGAGTGCAAAACACACACACACACACACACACACACACACACACACACAGAGAGAGAGACAGAGACAGAGACAGAGACAGAGACAGAGAGATATACCACAAATGTCAATTAAAGTCACCATAGTTTTAACACCATATGACTTAGCAGGGCAGCAGCACATCTTGAAGTCCAAGATGGAAATGGACATTAAGCGGAGCCTGCTCACTCTCAATACATACTGCACCTGTGTGCATCTGGTGCCTGCTGCTACATCTTACCTAACAGTTATCTCAAGCCACAAAGAAAAGCAAATCCTTGCAGAGCCACCAACCAATCTAGACAAAGTTTGACATTTCCCAGATTTACTTTTGTTTGCTGTAATAGCGTTGTATGTAGCCCAGACTGGCCTTGAACTTGCTATACAACCAAGGACAGTCTTGAACTCCTGATGCTCCAGCTTCCACCTACTAGATTGCAGGTGTATGTCACCACAAGCAGGTGTATTTGCTATTTTTAAAGGAATTAAGCATTATAATCAACGCTCCTTCCTCCCCATTAAACCTTTCTTGTTTCGTTTTTCCCTTCTTCCTCCTAAACAAACATTTTAGAATTTGGCATTCAGGTTTAATTCAACAATCTTCTATATTCAATAGATTGAGGTGGTTCCATTAGGGACATAACATACTGATTTGCCTATTTTTCTCTGTGTTAAAGGAATTATAGCCTATGCTCTCCAGGTGCCTTTTCTTTTTTGTCAGGTCGAGGGCATGAGTGCATGTGCCACAGCACCCTTGCTTCTATGAGGACTCCACCCAACACTAGTCATCCTCCCCAGTGGACATATGCATTGGCCCCAGCTGTGAAGCCATGTGCATTCTCACACATGTCACTTGTATACCTGTCTGGAAAAGCACACTTTATCCAATTCACTACTTGTTTGTACTGCACAAATCTTCAACAAGCCTCTGTCACATGGTCCTTTAGGCTCACAGAACACAGAGCTCATGCTACCAACAGCCCTAGTCAATACCTACTATATGCAGACTTAGAATCCTGCCACTCTTCGTAGCATATGCTTACAGTCTGCATTCAGAACTTGGAGGAAAGAGGATCAGGAGTTCAAGGTCATCCTCAGGGAGGCCAGTCAAGGACCATATGAGGCACTGCCTCAAAACGACAAAAACAAATAAATAGATTTTTAAAATAATTTAAGATATTTATTTTTTCAGTCTACAATGCAACTAAAATCCTCACCAGTTTTCCCTATGGGGTCAAGTTCAACAGGGCTATGCCTGTACTGCTGACAGTCTCTGTGTTCCAAAACATTGGAAGCAAGTAAGGGGACTGCAGGGACAGTGACAACACTATCTATGGCACCAGAGATGTGAAGGTCAACCAGGCCTCCACATCCACTCTGAGATTCCTCCAATCTCACGTTGGAAATGTGCAGGAGGAAAAACAAACATCTGCACAGAACAGGCAAAAATCAACTGTTTTCTTGCCATAGTTTCCTTAAACAATCTGGAGCGACAACTATTTAGCCAGCATTTGCTCTGATCTGAGAACTACTGTGCCTCATCTAGAGAGGGCTCCACATGCAGAGGGTGGGAGCTGGGAAACAGCTTGGTGGTTAAAGGGCTTTCCTCAAAAGCTCTAAGATTATGAACCACATACAAATCCAGGTATGGCAGCCCATGCTTGCAAGTCCAACCCTGGGGAAATAGAACAGGTGGTGCTGCCTGGGACTCACTGGCCGGCCAGAACTTCCAGGTTCAATCAGGTCAACCTCTGTTTTCCACATGTAAATACATACAAGAACACAGGAACATGCACCCTCATCTATACAAACATGCACACATGAACACTTGCACACACACACACTTGCACACACTCAGTGTACACAGAGGGTTGTGTAAGCTCTAGGCAATCACCACTCATCTCACCCGAGGGCTGCACTATCTGTGGTCCCCCACACAAATAGAGGTCATGGCAAAACGCACCAAAGAGAGGTACGGAGACTAAGAGATCAAGGGTGAGACTTCTGCTCTGAATGACACCAACATCCAGCCACTGTGGCCCTGACTACCCGCCAGCTAGCTACCGGGCACACAGGTGAGTTCAGCTTCAGGAATTATTTATAAAACTGACATTAAAAAGCACTGGCCAAGGTTTGGTTTTTTTTTTTTTTTCCTCTCTTTTAAATAGACTTCATGAGCATCTCTTCTAAAATTACTCCCTACCAATTTCAAAAAACAAAACTCTAGCATATAGAAGGCCCTCAGCTCCATCCCTAACACCAAAGAGAAGATGATGAGAGACACCATACTACCTTCTCCTTTTATCACAACTTCAAGAGAAGAAAAAGAAAAGTCTACCCCAAAGAGGTGGAAGAATCTTGAGGAAGCAGCTCTCCTACTTCAGGGTAAGGAGCTTCCCTGCTGTCCCCACCAAGATGGCTGGCATGTGCCCAAGGGTCCTCAGCAGGCTCCCCAGATTCCCTCTCCTTTCAGATAAGGGTTCTGCCAAAGTCAGGAAAGAACCCCCCTCGCTGGCTTCTCAACAGCAAAACTGAGAGATGCTGAAAGAGACCTCAAGAAGAGTCCAACACCTGCCCCC
Organism: Rattus rattus; assembly: GCF_011064425.1. Lineage (NCBI taxonomy): Eukaryota > Metazoa > Chordata > Mammalia > Rodentia > Muridae > Rattus > Rattus rattus. The sequence continues at coordinate 17,490,357 of NC_046169.1, read as the reverse complement.
AGTATGTGACATCAGGAGACATCAAAAGGACAAGGACACAGTGGTGACACGCTGCACAGAGCTCAGAGGGTCTCTGGGCAAAAGGACAAACACAGAGAATCCTAGAGAGATCAGAAGCCCAAGGGGAGAGGATAGAGTTTGATTTTCCTTCCAAACATGTCTACTGGCTTTGTCCCCACATCTGGGAAGAGTGACTCTCACTTCTCACTTAGACTCAGCCCAAAGTGGAGGTGTTCTCACATCAGCCACACCACCCCTTGTGGGGTGGTTTCCAAGATACATACTAGATGATGCCCATGGCCTGCTGCTGCTCGAAGCCTTTCAGAGGTAGTGAGTGCAGCCTGCCTCAAAGGTGTCAGGTACAAGGATCTCTCCACATTAAGGGCTCTTCATCAGGGACATAAGGGCAGTGACCCTGGAATCCAATGCTATGTACACAGGCAGGGTCCCACCCCAAGAGTAAGCAGTAACCACAGGGAAAACCTGTAGCAGACACACCTGGGGACACCTCAAATGGATGGGGCCTAAGAGTAAAATGAGAGGGGTGAGAAGTACAACACATTGCGATTGGTGTGGTGGCACAGGCCTGTCATCCCAACACTTGGGAGGTAGAGACAGAAGGCTCCAACTTCCATGGCAGCTGGGAGTACATAGTGAGAACAGCATGTGGGAATGGGGAGAAGGCTGGGTCACGAAAGAACCTGCCACAGAAGCACAAAGGCCTGAATTGGTTCCTTGGTACCTGTGCTTTAAAAAAAAAAAAAAAAAAAAAAGCCATGGTCAGGTACAAGTTGGGAGAGATAAGGCCAGGTGGGTTCCTGGCGCTCCCTTACCAACCAGTTTAGTCAATCAGTGGGGTCTGGGTTCAGTGAGGCACTGTCTCAAAAGATAAGGTAGAGATGAGTCTGATGGCACATGCCTTTAATCCCAGCAGTTGAAAAGATACAGGCAGATCCTCTAAGTTCAAGGCCAGCGTGGTCTATAACATTAGCCCTGTCTCAAAGAAACAAAACAAACAAAAGGACAAGGTGAAAAGTGATGGACAAGACTCAACATAAACCTCTGGCCTCTATGTAAATGTATACCCATACCTGTAGATACACACCGCACATACATGGACACATATCAGCATGCAAAGGGCTCACTAAATACACAGGCCACTGCAATTATACTGGAAGACACTCAGGTAAAGAGCCACCAACATTTCCTCCCTTGCTGTCGAGGTTCCTCCTCTTTGTAAAATTAACCATATATTAGTAGCACGCTATCCTGACAGAGAGCACAGTAATTGTTAGCATAGAAAACCAAGCCGCTTCTCAGCCTTTGGCTAAGATCAAGTGAAAACCAAGCCACCAGGAGAATATATAAACTGTCACTAAGTTTTTTAACCTTTCTGTGTAAGTGGCACAACCATCTATCCCAAGATCTCCCCCATACCTCTGTTGCCAGCTCTGAGTCAATACAAAGCTCAAAGGGCAAAACAGAATCAACTGCAGCACCATGTTTCATGACTGTGTATTCAGGCCACCCTAGGTAGGAAGTCCTTCAAATTTCATTTGTTATCAACAATTTAATGACTTGTTCATTCCATCAACTATGAGTGATCAGCAAACAACACTGCCTGCTCATTTATCTACTCCAGTTTAATTTGAGTCCTTAAAATAAATGCCCATGTCTGCAATAAAGGACTAGATACGATTCTTTGCCTGGAAACTATTTTACAAACCTTCTACAAATGGAGCTCTTCCTTGGTAGCCAATGCCACCCGCCTGCCTGCTTTGCCTGCTTGCCTGCCTACCAAGATCTGCCTCCCTTAAATCACCTAAAATTCATGACCTGGCATTTTTCAGCACTCATTCCCATAACCTAACATGGCTCCAGGCTCTCACTGAACAAACAATAGAATATTAGTTTCTGGGGTTGGGGACATAGCTCAGTTGGTAAAGCCATGCAAGCATGATGACCCAAATTTCAGATTCCTAGCACCCAAATGAAAGACAAGTACAGCAACATATACATGTTATAATCCCAGAGCTGGGGAGGCAGAGAGAGCAGCAGCCCTAAGGCTTGCTGGCCAGCCAGTCTAGCTGACTCTGCAAACTCCAGGAAGTGAGAGAGAGACTCTATCTCAAAAAACAAGGTGGAGAGTGACTGAGGTGAATACACTGACTTTTGGCCTCTACACACAGGTACACATACACGCATAGAAACCTAAACACATATATGCACACGGCAACAGGAACATGTATATATACTATACACACTACACATACATACATACACATATGTATCAACTTCATGAATATGCAAATGAACCATCCTGCAGGGCTATTGGAATAGCACATCTCTCATGTGCACATGTTATTACATGCATGAATATCGAGAGACTACATGTAAACCCGTTAATGAGAGCTGGCTGCCCCTTGCCACCATGTACATGCTACTGGACTGCTATCCACCGAAGGCCTCTTTTATCATCTGCAAATAATACACTAACCTACAGAAGATTACCAATGAGCATTTAACAGGACCAAAGAAACAATTCATTCTGCAAAGTAAAATTGTTAAAGGAACAGCCAGACCATTTCAGGCTGGAAAAATGGAGCATTAACTTAGTTAATCTGCATGAACATCAGGACCTCCATGGAGGCCAGAAATGTGTTCTGTAAAGGTCATGTGCATAAACATGCACTGTAGAGAATGAAAACAGTTGTTCTGAGTTCTCAGACAAATAGACTCCCCACTGTATGGCAAGAGCAACTGTGGTGGGCATCTGCAGCCAAACACACAGGCCTTTGTACACCTGGCCTCTCTGAGGACCCTGGAGGGGTGGTGTCAGCCAGGCCGAAAGACCTAGGCCCCAGCCTCCTCCTGAATCATACACAGTAAAGGCCACAGGCAAAGCCTCAGGGGATTTTGGTTGCTTCCTGATAAACTAGGAAGATTGGTTTAAGTTTGATAATTCTTTTTTTTTTTTAAGTTTGATAATTCTACAAAAAAGTTTTTAAAATTCATATCTACAATACATTGCAAGAAATTGTATCTTTCTTGTCTTTGTTTTTTTTTTAAAGAATTAATTAAGGTAAAGAACTGGGTATATAGGTCAGGAGTAGAGTACTTGCCTATCCTGTTCAGGACCTTGAGTTCCAAGGAAAGGAAGGGGGCAGGGGGGACATTATAAAAGGAAGGAAAGATGGGGTTGGGGATTTAGCTCAGTGGTAGAGCGCTTGCCTAGCAAGCGCAAGGCCCTGGGTTCGGTCCCCAGCTCTGAAAAACAGAAAAAGAAAAGAAAAAGGAAAAAAAAAAAAAAAAAGAAGGAAAGAGGAATTATTAGCTCAAAAAATACATCCATCATCTAGAAGTAATCTAACTGAAACGCAATGTTTAAATAAGTATTAAAAGAGGCTTTGAGGGGCTGGGAATTTAGCTCAGTGGTAGAGCGCTTGCCTAGCAAGTGCAAGACCCTGGGTTCGGTCCCCAGCTCCGAAAAAAAAGAAAAAAAAAAAAAAAAGAGGCTTTGAGTTTGAGAGAGCAAGGGGCACATGAGAGAGACTCGAGGGACAAAAGGGAAAGGATGATACAGGGTCCACCACTTGTAATACCAGCTCCAGGGGAGTCAGCGCTGGCTTTTGACCTACACACAGTATACAGGCACACGTTCAAACCACAAAAGTAATGGGAAAAGAAATAAATAGCCACCATCATCAGCCTTTGCTACATGAGAACCTGTTTTAAAACAAAACAGCTATCAACCACCACAACACTTAAGAGACAAAGGCAGGAAAATTGATGTGATTCAAGGGCAGCCTGGGCTCAAGAGTATGGCCTTGTCTGGAGGAGAAAAGGAAGAAAGGAATAATGGAAATATCAAATGGTGCTATCTATATGGAACTGGAACTGTGAATGCTGGCTGCTGGGTGGTGTAAGTGTGGGGGTGATAGTGACAGTGTGTTTTTTTTTTTTAATTGCTTTTAATATCCTGTTTTAGAGACATACAGTGAACTAATGATACTGAAAATGAGCTAATGACCTAAGGATACCAGGATTTATCTCAAACTTAAGACAAGTTGAGGATAACATAGGTTGGCTAGAACAAGGCTGGCCACAGGTATATAAATACTGACGCTAGTAGTGAGCACAGAAGAACTTACCACACTCAGCCACTCAGCTGTGCATTTAAAATCTCTCAACAGAAGTATAGAACAAGGTGCTAGAGGTGGAGCTCTGTGGTAAAACCCTTGCCTAGAATGGACAAGGCTTCTTCAGTCTCAGCTCATGAAAGACTTAGGAATGAAGTGAAATTACTGTTGTGAGAAAATAAATCAGAGAGATGGAGACAGACAAACAGACAAGAAGTATCCTGATCAAAATTGTCCAGGTTGCCATGCCTTTGGAGCTGAAAGTCTCAGGTGTGACATTTCTTTCCAGGCACACATTGAAGGCTTACAATTGCAGAGAGATCCACTCAACACCCTTACCGTCAGCCTGGTGATGGACTGACTGGCTTCATATGTGGGTGAGGCATCACACCAGGATTAAACCTGGCCTCTCATGTAAATCAGGTCACTAACCACCCAGGCAAAGGGCTGACTGGAATAGCAATGCATGGGCAGGATGCTGAAGGGCAATTGGTGGCTGAAAGGGCAGTTACATACACACAACCTAGACTCAAGAGCAAAGAGAACTTAGCGGACCACACACCCACAACATGGTTTTTAGTTCATACTATAACCCTTCTAGAATTGGGGTTAGGAAGATAGCTCAGTGTAAGCATGAGGACGTAAGTTTGATTCCCCAGAACTCACATTAATTTAAAAAAAAAAAAAAAAAAAAGTCAGGTGTAGTGGCACGTGCTTGTAATCTGTGCTGGGAAGGCAGAGACAGAAGTACCACTGATGCTTGCTGGCCAGCTACCATAGCTGAATCAAAGCATCCCATGGGAAACTGGGCAGATGTGGTATTATAGCATGCCTTTAAATGCCAGCATTCAAGAGGCAGTGGTAGGCAACACTCCAAATTCCAGGACAGCCTGGTCTACAGAGTGAATTCCAGGCTAGCCTAGTAAGATTGTCTCATAAAAGGAAAAGAAGTGAGACTCATCTCAAAAAATAAAGAGTAACTGTGGAAGACACCTAAGATTGAGACAGACAGACAGACAGACAGACAGACAGACACACACACACACACACACACACACACACACACACACACACACACACGGAATTTAAGCAGTGAGAGCAAGAGTTATCCTGACTGTCCCCATCATGCACCCCAAAGCCAAGAAAGCTGACTAGCATGTAGCCAAGTGCTCCCCAGATGTCTTAGCCATCCTGATGATGTGAACAGCTAATATGAATCCAGAGTCAGAGGAAAAGTCCCAAGGAAATGACTCACACTGGTAACGGAGATTACTGCTCTGGTGATTGACACAAGCCACCAGCCAGTCCAGGCATGTGAAAAATCTCCCACATGCTTCAAGGCCTAGAAGAACTAGCAGCAAATTAGGACTGGTGTGGGCTTGCTCTCCACCCTGTCCCACTTCACCCTGCTTCTACAAGACCCCCCAGCCTTCCACTTACCCTAACCAGTCAAGGCCAGGAGCAACAATGTTCTACCCTGCCAGACAGTTGTGCCTTGGGGACACACAACCACCAATAACAAGCTGAGTGTGCCTGGCAGTTTATTACACTCAAATGACTACATTTCCAGTTTGGGGTGGCAATGGGTTGCAAATCTAACACCTGTTACTGGCTCTTCAGAGCTAGGCAGCTAAATGTGGAAAGAGATCTTCCCCTTCAGAGATTCTGTTCCTCAGAGAAGTGACTATTGTGCAGTAATGTTTCAGATGATCAGCATGAGCCACAAAGACACCACAGTGGGGGCCAAACAGATGACCAGCAGCATATCACATGTTCAATAAGCAGGGTGGCAAAGTGGGGACATGGCTCAATAAAGTGCTTACCTAGCATGTACAAAGCCCTGGATTCTGTCCCCAGTACCTCATAAACTGGGCGTAAGGGTACATGCTTCTAATTCCAGCACATGGGAGGTGGTGGCAGGAAGATCAGAAGCTTAAGAACATCCTTAGCTACATAGCAAATTAAAGGCCAGCCTGGGCTACATGAGACCCTGTTTCTAAAACAAATAATGAAGGTAGTCACTGCCAAGAAAAACAACCCAAGCTTCACCACCAGCAGGAATGGGTAGCACAGGCGACACCATCACTGTCTCTTCTGTGCATGAGGCTGGGTGACTATGTATGTCCACAGTTAAGAGCAGTCAGAATCCCTCTCAGTCTAAGACGCAAGATGCCCAAGTCAAGAATGTACAAGTCCCCAGGCTGTCAGTGAAAGAAACTAAAAGTTGGGATGGGGGTGGGGTGTTTGACATGAGCGATAGAACAATGTCTACCATGTACAAGAGCCTTATTCTATCCCCATCATGGCAGCAACAAGAAGATACATGTTTAAGTATTTATGAATACTGTGATGCCTTTTTCAAAGTCCAGGATTGGGGACAGAAATGTGACTAGATTGCTGTGAGCTAATAAAACTGGGGAAAGGGCAGTGGGGTTCATGTTCTAATCCTGTATATGTTTGAAATTCGTCCAAGGAAAATTTCTTCTGAATTATCTTCTAAAATACCAACAGCGATGCTATCTGCCTGCAGGAGAGTCTTTGTCACTAGTCTAGTCTAGTTGAGGCCTTCACAAAAGAGTAGAGAGAGGGGTTTCATGTTCATAGCACATGCCCAGAATGTAAGCACTCGGGAGGCAGAGGCAGGAAGATCACCCCTATTTCCAAACCACCCTGATCTATACAGTGAGTTCCAGGCTAGCAAGGGTTACAAAGTGAGACCCTGTCAAAAGACCAAAATAGATAAATAAGTAAAAAGCAAAGAAGAGAGGAGGGAACAACCTCCTGCTCCTGTTAAGACACGGTCCATGAAACCTATGGCTATGGAAAAGACAAAGAAGGGCAGATCTGTGGCTCAGTGCAGAAAGCTCATTCAACAAGTTATCAAGTCAGCAGAGAAAACAAGCCGTGTCAGTATGAGACCATTAAATCAGCCTTCTGGCAGAAACCTCCATTTCCAAACGTTCTGATGACAGCTGGATCAAACCCGCCAATATTTGACAGTAATAAATACAGTTATTTGGGAAGAAAAAAACAGGGAGTGACCTTCCAGTCCACTGAAATATGCCAAATAAGGCGAGCTGCAAGCAGGAGGAAATGGAAAAGAACAGCTAATATTTGGCAAGCTTCCCTTATGATCAACAAATTAAAATGTTAAGGAAGCAATTTGTTGAGAAAAGATATTTTTAAAAGGAGCTGAATCATGCAGGTTCGGCCCCGGATACGGTCAATTGGTGATTTTAAGTCTTTTTTTTTTTTTTAAGGTTAATGTTTACAGCCTCCAGAAATGGCATTTAAGACACAGTGCAGTTAATCATAAACCTGTCTTCCTGCCATCTCAGGTGGAGAGGTGGGTGAAGAAAAGGCCACCTGCAGCCCTCCCAGAGTCGGCCAGCAGCTCTGGCTCTCCTGGCAGCAACTTTTAAAGAGAGTTAAAGGAAAACACAGCCCACAGTGGGAGTCCACTCAACTCCGGTCATCAGTCATCTAATCTTCTGGTTAGAAAGTCTCAGCTGAGCTGAGTCTCACCTGCACAAAGTCCAAGTGCAGTGATATGATGGTCAGGATATGTGAACATAAAACCATCCTCCTAATTAAAAAGCCATCCCCAGGCCTGGTGTGCTGGGACACGCTTACAATCCCAGTGGGGGGGGGGAGTAGGGGGGAGGCTCAGTCTAAAGCCAGCCTGGGCTACATAATAAGAGCTTGACTTTTTGAAAAAGGGGGTGCAGTATCCATGATTAACTGATCTTCCAGAGGACCCAAGTTCAATTCCCAGCACTCGCACAGCTGTTCACAACAGTCTATAACTTCAGTTCCAGAGGATCCGATGCCTTCTTCTGACTTCTGTGGGTACCTGGCATACATGGAGTGCAAACATACATGCAGGCAAAATACCTGTATATGCTGAGCGTGGTGGCATATGCCTTTAATTCCAAGACTTCGAAAGGAAAGGCAAGTAGCCTAGCTTAGTGCACACAGTGAGTTCCTTGTTAGCCAAGACTACATAGGAAGACCATGTCTAAAAATAAACAAACAATGAAAAATAAAAACAAACAGAAGGGCCAAGGAAATGGCTTGCCTCACAAGCATAAGGACCTGAGATAGACCCCCAGACCCAGAGTAGTCAGGCATGGCAGTACATGCCTATAACTCCAGAACTTGAGGGGCAGTGTTGCTATAAAACTAAGTGACAAGTGCCAGGCTAAGTAAGAGACCCTGTTTGAAAAATTAAGATAAAGAGTGACCAAAGACAATGTCAATCTCAGGCCTCCACATACTCATATACCCATACATGTACACACACGCAAACATATGAACAAGAACATAGACATATACCACCCACACACAAAAGCAAACAAAAATGCCACTGTCATTCTAAGAACCAAAGTGTATCCTTGCCAAGATCACAGCCATTCACCCAGCACCCACAGTCCGTGGTGCTGAGCCAAAGTCCAGATGTACAGGGGGACCTGAAGGGTGTCACAGGTTAAGGGAGGGAGGGGAAGAGGCAGGTTTCACAAATACTGTGACATAGGATAAGACATTAAAGAAGAGAAAGGAACACGGAGAGATGAACTTATTATGCGGGTGATAACTATCTCACAGGGTGGCTAGGGATAAAAGGAGGACTCTAAGCAGAGACCTGAAAGAAGGAAAGACAACCAGCACAACCGGCACAGACAGATATCCCCTCTCACTGTGAATCCCCTCCACTGCCCTGGAAACCAGAAAACAAAGGCCTGGGACCGCTTGTGTTACTAGTGTCTCATTAAGAGACACAGGCACTGCGTTTCTCAGGCAGGCTCCCTGGTGCACCCGCCCCTCCTCGGGAACAGCTGAAACACCCTTCTCTCTCACGAGCAAGTGCAGGCCCCACCTGTTCTCAGACTGAGTATGTCCATCTGAAGTCTTGGACTTGGCCGTGGACTCATACCGCGTGGTGGCTTCAAGGCCATCCAGAAAGCACCCCTTGGTGGCTCTAATGTGAGTGTTCAGCTCCTTTAAAAACTGCTGGCACAGAGTGGCCACATGTCCATGGAGAACAACTGGGTATGAGAGAATCATGTTCTCCAAAGAAAACAAATAGAAGCCAACAGTCAACTGCATTCCAGCCCCTTTTCCACTAACGAAGGCCCTGTCTGGTTCCCAGTCTCTCCAGCACTGGTACTTTACTACTGCTACCTTGCAAGAGGACTTGGGACACCCTCAGAGGAGGAGGTCCACAGGGAGGCTGGCTCGAAAGGGCTTCCTATTTACTTCCTATGTGTTTGCACTAGTCTGCCCTCATCTCACTATCTGAGCTTCTGTCTGTACAGAATTGGGAGCTGCAGAAGGCAGAGCCAAATTCCGTGAGATGTGGTAGAGCCAGTGAATGGAGTGAGGGCCGGATGCTAATCTACTAGACTGGCTTGCTAACATTCTAACCGGAGGCACCACCAACTCTGTCCAGGGTCACACAGCATGCTCCCCAGCCAGAGTCCTAGTAAGTAAGAATGATAAGCTAGGCGGCTCAGTGTACATCACGTGCTTAGTCTCCCAGTGAGGGCCTGGGGGTGTGGTTTAGTGACAGTTTTGCCTAGCATGAACAGGCTCTGGGTTTCATTCCCTGAACAAAATGACCAAAAAAAATAAATAAATAAAATAAGTATGATAAAGCTAATTCCACAAACCACTAGAAGGAAACTGTAAGAAAAAGAGGGACGGACCCTCTTTGCATTTATGCAAAGGAATGAGACTAAGTCACTCAGAGCTAAATTCACCCAATTGGAAGTGACAACCTCACCCAAGTCAGACAAGTTCTGTCCTTCCCTCCCTGACTCATTTACAGAAAGATAATTATTCCAAGTTGTTGTTGTCTAGAGTACACTGGGGATGGGGTCTCACCATGTAACCCAGGCTAGCCTGGAATCCTCAGTCCCCCAACTTGGGATTTCAGTCTCAAGGGTTAAAGCCTCTGCCAGATCCAAAGCTCCCTGTGCTGGTGTCAGAGGCAAGCCACCCTCATTTGTCATGCTAGCCCCTATCATTCCCAAAGTTATGGAAGTACAGCGAAAGGCCTTTCTAGGCTGAAGCATCCTTTGAGGGTAGATGAAAGGTAGATGAGGGCATGCATTTGGGTCCTGAAGGAAGAAGTCAGTGACTCCCCTTTCACCTCTACACAATCCCCAAAAGACGGCCATTTCATAGAATGCATGTCTACAAAAGAAGCAAGGCCTTGTGGGATAAATGGGCTCCAGTTAGGCACAGCCCACGTTCAGAGAAAGCAGACAGAGGGACAAAACTAGGGCTCAGGTGAGCTCACCTCTAGGTTGAAACATACAGGGCAGGATCACTATAAAAGAATTATTACAGAAGACAAAACCTGGGCACACGGGGTGGCAGGGACAACTCAGGTGGTACAGTGTTTGCTGTGCAAGTGTGAAAACCTGAGTTCAATCCTCAGAGCGCACACGAAAAGCCAACACCTGTGACTCCAGCACAAAGGCATGGGGCGTGAAGACAGACAGTGGCTTGCTGGCCAGTCAACCTGGACAAATTGATGAGCTTCACGTTCAGCAGCAGATCCTGTTTCAAATGATGCTCATAGGCATTAATAATAATAAAACAGAATAACAATGTAGAAATAGTAATAATCATCAAGACACCAACATCATCCTCTGAACTTTATGTCCATGTACTCACACACACACACACACACACACACACACACACACACACACACACACACACACACACCAGGCTCAGGGGCCCAGAACTTCATCCAGAGATGAACTTTGAGCTGGGCAGGACTTCAGAGGCTGGAAAACGATGGAAATAAGGGTACTCCAGGGTCAGGACACAGAGATCAAGGTCACATCTCGAAGACTCTGCGAGACCTGCATGTGGAGGAGGGCAGCAAACAGAACTTGAAGTAGTTAGGGAAGCCTCGGCCAAGAAGGGAGTGCAGCAGAAACTGAGCATCAAGAAGGCAGCTTTAGTTTAAGGATGCTCAGGGGAAAGGCTAAAGCACCTGTGGGAGGCTGCAGGAGGCTGCATGTGGGAGTCTGAGGTACAACAGCATAGGCTACCACTAGGAACACCAGAATCAGAGGTCCAGATGACTTTAGCCTAAAGGGAAGTGTTGAAAGTCACTACCCAAAGGAGGAAGCCCTCCCTCCTGAGCTGCAGGAAACAGATTGGCTGCTGTCTGTCCCCACTGAAAGTCTCTCAGCTGTAGTGATGAAATTCCTCCTTTGGTCATTGTCCTAGAAAAGCCACCTCATTTTTCACATCCACCAGACTTCAGGATAGAATACTTTTAAGCCCTGAGTGCAGAACAGAAGCATCAGGTTTGGAGTCAGCCCGGTTGATGGAGTGCTTACCCAGCATACATGAAACCTTCATGTCCAGTCGGCATGAGGTGCAAGCATTTGGGAAGTGAAGGAGGAGAATGTGAGGTTCTAAGTCATCCAGAACTATAATAGGAAGTGTGAAGCCGTCCTGGGATGTAAGACTGTCAAGATGGCTCACAGTTAAGAGCGCATACTGCTCCTGTGCCCTAGGACCCACTTCAGGCAGTTCACAGCCGCCTGTGACTCCAGTTCCCGTGAAATCTGATGCCTCTGGCTTCCACAGCCATGCGCACAGGCAGGCAGGTAGGCAGGCAGCATGCACACACACATACAAGGATATAAAAATCTTAAAATGCTTGCTACTTGAAGAGGATTGGGGGCTGAGTTGGGAAATATACACAAAAGAAATATTTATGGATATTTTCATTTTAAAATGAAACACTTTGCAGAGGTAGGATATTGAAGGTGGGAGAGAGACTGGTGTGTAGTTTTTGTTCCTTGAACAATTCCAGCTGTGATGACTAAAGAGACCACATGGGAAAGTATTAATTCTGCCCTCTGACCGGCTGAAGGTCCCTCTTGTCTATACTTGGGAGACCCTCGCTTGGGTTACAAATGACAGGTTCGAGGCCATAGGCCTCCAGTGAAACTGCCTTGGGCAGCTGGACCAAAACAGTCCAGTCCAGAAGTGCAGGCGCACCCTAGCTCCACACTTACACTATAGGGAACAGAACTGCTGAGCTCATCCTAGGGAAGAACTGAATTCCTTTCCTTTGAAAGCAACACACTGAACTTTCTTACTTGGCTTCTGAAATCCTCCCTGATTCAAAAACCTATACAGGTATTTGCAATTCCCTTTGTACGTTCAATGCAGATCAGTGTGTTTAAGATAAACTGTCTGTGCTACAATTCAGACAAGGGACCCTGGTGTTTGAAATTCCATGACACTGTGACTGGGGAGATAGGTAGATCAGTTGGGAAAGTGCCTGCTGAAAAAGCAGAGGTCACATGTAAAGAGAAGCTGGGCACAGTAGCATGTGTCTGCAATCCTAATGTTGGAAAGAGGGAAACTAGAGTAAATAGGGTTTGCCGGCCGGCCAGCCAGTTTAGTGAATTGGTGAGTTCTGGGCTCAGTAAGAGATCACGTCCATTATAAGGTGAAAGAGGGCAGAGGCAGGTAACCGACACTGACCTCGGGTCTCCGTACATATATGCACTGGTACTCCTATATATGAACACAAACATACCCACACACACAGAATGGAGATTGAGGAAAACACCTACACTGACTCTAATATTAGCCGCCCTGTGCACTCACCCAGGGCCCCTGGGAAAAGGACTAGAAAGAACTAGCTAATCACAGAACAGCTCAGACCTACCACTAAAAACAACAACCAACCAACCTACCTGTTGGAAAATACTCAGAGTAGAATAAGTAAATCACAGGTCTCCAGAGCTATACTGTGACCCTGGCTGTCAGCTACCCTGACATAGAAAGAGCCGACTGAGCTGCATGCACCATGCAGGTACATGGTAGGCTACACACTCCTTGGTCAGCTCCTTGCTTCTGCTGAGAATTGCGCTCATCTTTCCATTGAGGCACTCCTGTAAATGGGAATCTTGCTCCACACAAAAGGGACAAATTCCAAGCTAAATCAAGCCTCCATAAAGGTCTAGCTCAAGGAAGTAAGAATGATTACAGAGTCCCAAGCCATGGTAAGAACCAGATTCCTGACTAAGGACATCTTTCACCGTTCAAATCCAAGAGCACATCCACTTTGGAAATCCCTCTTCTGGGAAGGAAGATCACCTCCAAATCTTTAAAGCCACAAGGTGCTGCTGACAGCTGACTCACACTGACCTGCCCACTGAGCCATGGAAGGGGAAGCAGCTCCCACTCAGAAGCTGGCTTAGCCTTCGAGGGCCTCTGCCAGGCTGGGGCATCGCTCAGTTGGTAGAGTCCATGCTTCGGACGCAGGCCGGCAGACGGGGTCACCACACCCACACTATTCCAGATGAGGCTATCTGTTTTGTTAAGGCACAGTCTCACTATTTAGTCCACGCTGCCTGAGTGCTGGGGACAGGAGCCAGTGCCACTGCACCTGACCACTGACACCATTCTTTTTTTACTTTTTTCTTTTTCTTTAAATAAGACATCTCTGTTGGCAAGCTCCAAGGCCAGAGTACTTTATTTTTTCACTGAGATGGGTACTTCTGAGGTGAGTCTTACTGAGTCCTCCAAACGGTAGCTTGAACACCACTATTTTACAGAGGAATCAGGTAATTCACTGAGCTGACGAATGAGAAACAAAGACCTAGAGCTGCAGATGTGGTCCAGTTGATACGCTGCTTGCCTACCATACAGGAAGGAAGCCCTGGTTTGATCTGTAGCACTGTATAATGGCGTAATGGGAAACAGTGGCAGACACTTGTAATTCTAATACTCAAGGGACAGAAACCGAAGGATCAGGAGTTCAAGATCATTTTTAGCTACATAGTGAACTAAAAGCCCAGCCTGGGATACATAAGAACCTTTTTTTTGGGGGGGGGGGTAATTTACAGCCCATAGCAGGAACCCATATACTACTTTGTCCCCTTCCAGCCAGGTTGGAAGAACAGCTGATGGACCCTGGGCAGGTTTAAGGCAGGCTACTTTGAAAACTTCATATTCCCAGTCACCAGCACTGTAAGCCATCAGTTCTAGGTCACAACTTATCTCTGTGCCAGCCAATCATAGGAGGAGGAGCCTCTGAAGTCAACTTTCCAAACAAGCATTTGTCTTTGGTCTACGCCTGACCTTGACCTCACTCTAACCCTAGTGAGACCAAGAGTTGAACCATGAGATACTCTAGCACTCAAGATATGCTAACTGCCGTAACACAGAACTTCTCTGGCCTCCTACACTCACCCGCCTGCACGTGGAGGAGCTGCCTGCATTGCAGGGAAGTCTGGACTGAGTTCCTAGGAGCTGTCTTGGTCCTAACTGCTAACCTGGGGCTGCACTAGCACCTCCCTGACATGCTTCTGGTTTGCTGGTCCCATGTGTTGGTGCCTTGGGAAACAAAGCCTGAATCCTATAAGAACTGCAGGTATTTTAAAAAGCTGGTTTAAGTTGGGGATTTAGCTCAGTGGTAGAGCACTTGCCTAGCAAGCGCAAGGCCCTGGGTTCGGTCCCCAGCTCGGGGGGGGGGGGGGAGTTAAACAGGTCTGGGACAGGACCTAAGAACCTTCCTAGAAGGCAACCAAGCATTCAAAACACTACCTATAGTTCAACCTTCCACTCTGAATCAACTTACAAGACATAGTCCCAGGCTTATCGAACTCCGGTGTGTACATGAACCACCTGTTAATCTCATAAAAAATGTAAACTGTGACTCAGTGGGTCAGGTACCTCCAGAGCCTGCATTTTTAGCACTGTCCCAACCCATAGTGCTGATTTACAGGCTACTCTGGTAGCAAAAGTCCAGGTTAGGACAGTGCTGTCCCAGAGAAGCACAAGACAGTTGGAGGCTGGAGAGATGGCCTAGTGATTAGGAGCACGTACTGTTCTTCCCAGCACACACATCAGGCTGCTTACAAATACCTGTGGCTACAGCTCCAGGGGATTCAAGGCCTTTGGCCTCCATGGGCACCTGTACTTATGTGCACAAACAAAGATGCACACATACACATAACTCAAAATTAAGGAAATCTTTAAAAAAAATAAAATAAGAGAAACACAATATAGTCTGAGATGTCATCTTCAGTGTTCTGGCAGCCAGCCTCTAGGCCTATCCAGCTAGAGAGTTCTATTCCCTCTTCACTCTGACCACCAGGCCCTGAGCCAGAGCCAGCAGGTCTCAGCCAAGAGGCAGTTCTGGCTAGACTTAGCATTCCTAGCAGTTAAGTACAGGACCATGACTAGCTTAGTTGGTAGAACACTAACTAGCTCCGGGTTCCAGCCCAAGTACGGCATAAACTGGGTATGATAACCCACATCTAGAGCTGAGTTAAAGGCTGAGTGGACAAATGAGACTGTCCTGAAACATGCACACAGAGATTACTGATCCCACTTTCACTTGGAGTTTCTGATGCAAGGAAATCCTGGCACTACCTGCCATAAACTGCCTTCTGGGTGGGCATAGTTATTTTAGAAAAGGCAATTGGATAGGAAGGATGGAGAGATAAAATAAAAGTCAGCTCCATTCTAACAGGGAAGAGAGGCAGTATAGGTCAGTAGTGGAATGAATGAATCTTAATTATGCCAAAAATAATCTAGAGTCTGAACTCCAGAATCAAACAGGCAGTGTACTGTTAAAATCCAAGATGGGAAACTCCAACTCCAATACCTTCACAAGAGGACAGAAGAGTGCTGTGCATGGTGGTGCACGCCCTTCATTCCAGTGCTATAAAAAGCACACGGTAGACCTGATGGAACACATCACCTCAATATAGCTTGTATTTATTTATAGAGTTTTTTGTTTTGTTAGTTTTTGTTTATTGGGGGAAGGGGTAGTTTTTGGTTTTTGGTTTTTTGAGACAAGAGTTTCTCTGTGTAGCCCCGGCTGCCTTGAAACTTTGTAGACCAGGCTGGTCTTGATCTTGGAGATCCTCCTGCCTTTGCCTCCTAAGTATTGAAATTAAAGGTGTGCACCACCACCACCTTAGCTTATTTATTTATTAACATTGAGAGTTCTTTTTTTTCTTTGATCTAGGGTTTCACATAGCCCAGGCTAGCCTCCAACCTGTTATGTATGTAGTTGAGGATACTCCTGAATTCCCAATGCTCCTGCATCTACTTCCCAAGTGCTAGGATTGTGGGCATGAGCTTCTAAGTCCCATATATGTGGTACTAGGAATGAAACCCAGGGCTTCCTGTGGACTAGGCAAGAGCTCTAGTAACTACACTCCCTCCATATCTAGCACAGGAAATATCTTTAATAGCTCAGTAAACTCTGGACAAGGAGACAAATTGCTACAGAGCAGGACTGAAGTTTGTTAGGCCTTGAGAGGTCTCATGGTGACCCCATCACTGGGGAATGAAGAGTCTGTAAGATCGCTAAGACAGAAACTGCCACTGCCACAGGATTGGTGGGGATTTGTATCTGTCTCCCAGTGCATTCTGAGTAGCTTAATTTCTTGGCTTTTAAAAATCAGAGGAGGCTGCCAGGAGGTGGTGGTGCAGGACTTTAATCCCAGCACTAGGAAAGCAGAGGCAGGCAGATCTGTATGAATTTGAGGCCAGCCTGGTCTACAGAATGAGTTCCCGGACAACCAAAGCTACACAGAAGACCTGTCTTAGAACAAAAAGAAGAAGGAAGGGAGGGAGGGAGGAGGGAGGGGGGGGAGGGAGGGAGGAGGGAAAAAAAAAGACTGAAAAAGAATAGTCAACAAGAATACAAAGGGCCAGAAGCCCTAATAGAACTGCAGTGACACAGATGTGTACCAGTTTAAATGCACTAAGCAAAAAGCCTTAAAGCCAGGCATGAACAATGAAACCCAGAATTGCATATCTGCAACAGGAGTATTCAAATTCAAAGCCAAAGTACATTGAAGGATTGGAAGCAATGTAAGAGAAAAGGGCATTTCAGAACAACAGAAACCAAAAGTTCAGGGGTTTGGAGTGTGGGAATCTAACATTAAACCACATAGAATTTACAATGAAACTTCATCATGAAAGATGAAGGAGTCACACACCCCAGATACAGAAACAGAAACAATAAATCAGTAAGACAAAAGGATCTAATCCCATACACATTTAACATGAGAGATGGCTCAGTAGATAAAGGTATTAACTGCCAAGTCTGATGACCTGAGTTTATGCCAGAAATACAAAGTAGAAAGGAGAACTGACTCCCACAAGTTGTCCTCTGACCTATACACATGTACCACATGTTGTCCTCTGACCTATACACATGTACAACATGACACTCACATTATGACACAGTGTGTGTGCGCACACACACACACACACGTAGTAAACTCTAAAATATGTATATATGTATATGTAATGTATAAATATATTTTAAATATTAAATTTATGTGTTATAGAAATATATTTACATATTTAAAATCCAGGGACAAAACTATATGAACAAAATTACTCAATACATGAACAGGTATCTACTGAATGAACTCCATGCCTTGTGAAGGCGTGAGTTCACATCTGAGTGCACGTATATACAAGCTTTGTCTACTGCAACCAAAAGCACATTTGAGAGTATATAATAATTTTTGAGAGTATATAATAACAAGCAATCAGAGAGATCGATCCATGTATCAGGAATCAAAGCGGTCTCAGACAGCTCAGACAGTCAGAGCCATGCATGGACTGTGTTTTCTGGCCATATGTAATAACGAACATAAGAGAAGCCACTAAGGAAAACTGTGAAGAATCTATGTTATATATGTTAGTTACTAAATAACCCATAGGTTAAAGAGGAAATTATAAAGAAATTATAAAACAAATATTAAGTTTAAAAATGAAAGTGCTATATGTCAGAATTCCTGGACTTGGCTAAAATAACATTAGAGGAAATGTTATTTATGGCTTTGAACAGATTTATCTGAAAATAAGAATTCAAACTTTAAAAGGTGAGCCCTCAGAAGAATGTAAGGAAAGAGAATTAATGAAGAGACAAGAGTGAAATAAAGGTGAAAACTTGGCCACATAAACACAAATACAAGATTAACAAAAGACCAAAAGCTTTAATATTAACATTAATAATAAATTTAATATTAATAAAAGCAGACAGTGAGAGAGACGGCTGAGTTGGTAAAGCGTTTGCCATACAAGCGTGAATTGGGATCACAGGGCACCATGTGCAGGGCTGGGCTCAGGAGAGGGTATGAATCCCAGCACCGGGGGATGGAGGGAGACAGGCGGATCCAGGGACTCACTGGCCAGGCACACTAGTGAAAACAGAGAGCTCCTGGTTCAAGGAGAGAAATTGCCTGGAAAATGAGATGAAGGGCAATTGAGGACTACCTCTGGCCTCTGTGCATTACTACCCATACACACAGACATGCTCATCCTAACACACACAAACATATACACACAAACACACACAAAACAAGGTAGAAGAGCATCTGAGAAGAACACCTGACGTCTACCTCTGGCTTCCACCTACACATATACTCACACCGGAATGCACTCATGTACACACATACATATACATACCCAGAGACAGAGACACTCACAGAGAGAGATGTATATACCACACCACAAATGGACAGAAATAGAATAAGCAAAGCTCTATGCATGAAATAAAATAAAAGACTGTGAGAAAATTCCAAAACACAAATATAGAAAGTTAATAAGAAAGTTATAGATAAAAGAAATTTACAAAAATAAAGACAATTTTATGAACAAACACATTAAATGTTAAGGCATAAGTAAGCTGGATAATTTCTTTAAAATTATATAAAGTATCAAATAGAAATAGCAGGAAACCTGGATTGACTAGGAGGCGAGCTGTCGGCTCCAGCCTGCTCTCACAGCCCTGCAGGTAAGCTCCACCCAATCTAAGAGCAAACAGCACTCACTGTGGGCAAATCCTCCCAGAGCAGTTTAACCTACCTTGGGACCACCATAATCTCACATCTAACTGGGTAGAAACAGGATGATACTAGTCAAGTTAATTTAATAAAGCTTTCAAAATCTGTCTCTCAGATCCAACAGTCCTTTTAAAATGCAAAAAGAAAGAGTCTGTCCCAGGAAATGAAACCAAGTAATATCATTTAACACACTCAGGGACTTAGGCAAAAAAAAAGAAAAAGAAAAAGAAAAAGAGAAAGAGAAAGAGAAAGAGAGAAAGAAAGAAAGAAAGAAAGGAAGGAAGGAAAAAAGAAGGAAAGAAAGATCCAACTGACATGAAAGAATTTGCCAAGGGTCAACAGCCATGTATGCTATTGACTCTCTGAAACTGGGGGAAAGGGAGTGAAGGCTAAAACTTTTCCAAAGCCAGCACACTTCTTTTTGTTGTTGGTTTTTGTTGCTGGTTTTGTTTCTGTGTTGCTCTGTGTAGCCCTGGCTGTCCGGGATCTCTATCGAATTCAGTGTCCAGGCTGGCCTCAAACTCAGAGATCACGTGCCTCTGCCTCCCAAATGCTGGGATTAAAGCCATGAGCCACCACAGCCCGACCCCAGCACATTTCTTTCAAGGCAAGATTTTGTTCAGCTGGGTTTCTGAGGTTCAGGCCAAAAGAACAAGGTACTTCAAACATCAGGAGTGGGAGCAGGGGACAGATAGAATTGCCAAATTCTGCATATGCTATTACCACCACCAAAAAGAGGTACTGGCATCCAGTTACTAGCAAAACCAGTAAAAGCCAGCTTGTCTCATTCACGATCAGAGAGCAAAACCAGCCTTCTCCCTTGACACTGCAATAATCACTTTGAAAATTGAGGAGGGGACCACAATAACTACAAAAACTGTAAAGAACCAGCAGTTAATTTACTTGGTCCCCAGTGGGGCAATGTGCAAGGCTGTGGAACCTTTAAGAGGCGGAGCCTAGTGGGAAGTCATTAGGAGGAGCTGGGGTCCTTTTCCTGGGAGGGAATTAAGTACCTCTCTGGGACCCTGGTAAATTAGTTCCAGAAGAAAAAGAAAGGACCAAAGCCAGGCCCTGCCCACTCTCTGGCTTACTATCTTACTGTGTCATCTCTTCTCTCACAGTAACCTACCTTTATATCATCTATCAGGAGATAACACAGTCATGGAGGGACCTTGCCAGAACTGGCACCATGTTGTTAGGACTTTCTGTCTCTAAAACTGTAAGCTAAATAAAGCTTTACTCTTGAACAAGTATCCAGCTTCTGGTATTCCATGAATAATAACAGAAAATGAACTAATACATACACTCATAAGGACTTAAACTACAAAAAGCAGTGTCCCAAATCAGCAGAGAAATGGTGGCTAAGAATTCAGTGTCACCCTAAATGAAAGGTTTAACTGTAAAGGACAAACCTGTATAGATACATACAAGGCTGGAAAGATGGCTTGGTGAGTAAAGTGCCTGCTGCACAAGCATGAGGACTGAGTTTGGATCTCTAGTGTTTATGTTTAAAAAAAATAAAAAATAGGCATAGGCAGGTGTGGTGACGCACACCTTTGATCCCAACACTCCGGAGGCAGAGGCCGGCAGATCTCCCTGAGTTTGAGGCCAGCCTGTTCTACATAGAGAGTTCGAGGCCAGCCAGGGCTACATAAAGACTCTGTCCCAACCACTTCCCTTCAAAAAGAAAGAACCTGGGCATAGTAGTGCATGTCCCTAGGACCAGCAGGTAAAGGCAGGAGGATCCCAGGAGCCTGCGTGGACACAAGTCTGCTGTTCCAGGTTCAGTGGGAAATCCTGTCTCATAAAGTGGAGCACAACAGAGGTTACAGAAACATAACTTCCTTGTGATCTTGAATTTAAAAAAAAAAAAACTTCTCAGGCAATTTTTGACTGAAATACCACTAATCGAGAGTATGGGAAACTGAGGATTCTGACCCCTGCAGAGTTCCACTCTCTTGCTTATCGAAGGATACTCAGCAAACCAATAAACAACTGAGACACTGGGGGACGAGATGGTAGCAGGGAAAATCAACAAAGCTCCACTACATGGAATACTCTATCTCCAGAAGGATAGCAATCCAACCAAATAAAAAGAAAGAAAGAGAAGCAGACAGGAGCTGGAGAGCTGCCCTAACAGTTATGAGAATCTGAACTACATTACCAGCACAGACATCCCGTGGCTCACAACTGCCTGAAACTTCAGTCCCAGGGGATCTGACACCTTCTCCTAGCGTCTGTGGGCACCCAAGCATATATGTGGAGCATGTACATACATTCAGGCACATATACACATAAATATAATATAAATAAAATTGTTTTTAAAAAGTCAACAGGTTTCAGAACAAATGTATACAAGCTTAACCCAGTACTTGGAAGGCAGAGTGGATGGATCTCTGAGTTCCAGGTCAGTTTAGTCAACCCAGGAATTGGCTAGCCAGAACCTTGACCATATAAATCCTATCTCAAAATTTAGGAGGAAAAAAAAAAAAAAAAAGGACAGAACTTATTACCAAAGAGGAAATCTGCATAGCTAACAAGCATAGACTGAGATTTATCACAAGTATATGCACCCTGGTGAGCAGGAGAAACTGACAAATCACTAATGTACTGCTTAGAAACAGTGTCAACAAATCAATACTCAACAGATAAATAAATGCTCGTACAAAATACTCCAAAGAAGGGACAGAGAGACAAGAGCATTTGCTTAGCACACATAAAGCCATGGGTCACCCCAAAGACAAAAACCAAAACGAAACACCAGCATGTGGCAAACGCCTATAATCCCAGTACGTGTTGAAAGGCTGCAGCAGTAGGGTTGTGATTATGAGTTCAAAGGCCAGCCTGAGCTATATACAAACCCGAAGCAAAAGGAAAAGTTAAAAAATGGAACAAGTCACCATGCATTAAGGACCGAGGGCAGACTAACAAGGCAGGTGGGACAAAGCAAGTGCAGGAGCCTACAGCACACACAGAACACCCTGAAGGCAGGCAGACAGCAGGGACTTGGTTTTTCATGCTCACCTGCAAAGATAGGAACAGTAAAGATCGTTAACATATTAAGCCAAGTCCAAGATGTTCCTGAACTTTCCAAATCTCATGGAGCCGAGTTGCTAAAGGCTGATTTCTGTCCCTGCTTAGATTAAGGTGAAAGGCTGAGAGCCACGGGCACACATTCCCAACCAGAAAGAGCCTTGGTATTTCACTGTAACTTACAGAACCTGCCAATTTCATTCACGATTTACACCAGCATCTAATTATACTGAACTGAATATTAACTGTTCTAATTGCTTAATGTTTTATTGGCTGGAGCTAAAGTATGGAAGGACAGCTGGCATGGCAAATGGGATTCTGTTTGCCATTAGAAATAAGAGCTGGGGGCACTCGTCTCTCCCATACTCACATCTGCCACCCTGAGGACCAGCATGTCTCCAGGGCACTCCTCTGGGCCCACGCCAAGCCAAGGCCACCAGGAAAATCGTCCCAGGAGTTGGATTTTAATTATGACATCTTGTTTCAGAGTGCTTTTTCCAGCCACACACAGTGGCACATACTGTAATCTCAGCACTCCAGAGACAGCAGCAAGAGGACTGCAGCTAGTTCAAGGCCAGCCTGATCTACATGAGACCCCACCTCAAAAAAACAAACAACAAAAAGCTGAGTATGATAGTGCACACTTGCAAGGCAGAGGCAGGAGGATTGCTGAAAGCTCAAGATCAGTCTGGTCTCTATGTCAAGTTCTCTAGACCAGAGGACTTGATGGTGACACCCTGTCTCAAAACAAAGCAAAACAAAATAAAATAAAAACAAATAGCATGTTTTCCTGGGAATTAGGGTTTTAGTTCAGTGGTACAGCACTTGCATGCAAGGGTGTCAGCTTCAAGAAAGTACCAGACATGGTGGTGCATGACTTTAATCCCAGCAGTCAGGAAGCAGAAACAGGTGGATTTCCACAAGTTTGAGACCAGACTGGTCTCCGTAGCAGGTTCTAGGCCAACCAGAGCTACAGTGGCACCCTGTTTCAAATTTAAAAAAAAAGAGAGAGAGAGAGAGAAGGAAAATTCTTTTCCAGCAGCAGGAATAGTGAGGAAATGTCTTCTCCCACCGCAGATGACTATGGAGGTGACTTATTCAGTTCCTCAGAGCCACCAAGGAAACAAGCACCTCTCACCATTCTACTCTGTGACTGTCATTCTGGCTTGAAGCTCGCAAAACTGAGATGATGGTGGTGGCATATCTGGGAAGCCTTTTCTCACACAGGCGAATCTGCAGGTGGGGAGCAACTACAGCCCAGAGCCCCTGCTGGCTATCTGTTGAAACCCAGAGTGCCGTGCCAGCACCTGAGCCAGCCCTACAAGACTTAAGCTTGGCTCTAGAGGATGATGGTGGATGGGGTATAGGGGTACAGGGGTATCCATAATGGTGGGCAGGCTATGTGAAAGAACTAGAGAAATGTACTCCCGTCCCAAATTGTTCCCCCAGCTGTTTCCACACAATCAACTTGCCAGCAGTAGCAGTTGGGGTTGGGTAGGGGTGCAGGAGGGGGTGTCTGGGGGAAGGTTGCAGGAGCAGATCAAGAGGGTTGAAAACCAGGCCAAGATAGAAGAACAAAGAGCAGGCCAGGTGCTAAAATATGCACCTCGGAAAGAAGAGTCACCCAAGATGCCCCAAAGTCACAGACTCAGGTTAAACTTGTCACTGGAGACTTTGACACTTGTACTAAAAGTGTACCTAAGAAACATAAATGTATGCATTCACACAAAAACGTGTGCACAGGGGCCAGGGAGAGAGCTCAGTAAAGTGCTTGCGGGGCAGGTGTGAGGACCTGAGTTCAACCCTCAGCACCAAAGTAAAACCTGGCAAGCGGGCACAAAGCCTCAAACTCAGAATGGGGGTGGAGGAGGAGACTCCTTGGGGCTCACTGGCCAGCAGTAATCCCAGTACTTAAGGTAGAAGCAGGAGGATCCCAAATACAAGGCAACCCTTGGTAACACAGTGAGTTCGAGATAAGAAGGCCAGTCTCTCCAAGTTAACAGGGCAGAAAAGAGAAAAAAGAAATATTTCTTCAAATCATCCTTCCGAAAGATAGCTGTCTGTTTCTTTTAAAGATTCTCAGAACACTTTCTAAGTTTTCTGCATTAACTTTTGCAGTGATGGGGATGAAAACTCAGGGCCTATTGCATATTATAAGAGTGCTTAACAAGCAGCTTCCCCCAGCCCGCAGTAACTTCTCAACATGGTTGTGTACCCCTTATGTGTGCAAGCTCCACTATCCCCTCAATGATCCAAACCACATAATACATCCGGGCTGATAGATGGGCCTAACTGAAACTTCGGACTCAGCCAGAGTTTGGAGATGTGGGGCTCTTTCATGTGGAATAGGGACCACAGCAAGACACTGGGCTGCAGCAGAACCTTCTAAGAAAATGCCCTAAGCAGGAAGCAGTTCTCAAAAACACAGCACCAGGCACTGAGGGCCACCCAGGTGCTTTGTGTAGAGTCAACTTCAGACACTCCCAGGAAGAAGATGGTGGCAGATTCATTCATCAAGCAGGCAGCTGAGCAAGGAAGACCGCTGGGTCACCACAAATACAGCATGCCCCTTCAGGGACAATTCCGCATCTCATATCACAGGGATTGGCAAATGCTTGGCTTTACCAGGGAGAGTCAATTGGTGTGAAGGGACCCTTAACAAGAAAGAGACCCTCGTTCTCACATAAAGCAGAACTTTTCAAAAGACAGGTTTGTCTCCTTGTTTTTGTTTTTAAGACAGGTCTCCTGTAGCACAGGCTGGCTTCCAGGTTACTAAATAATCACAAATAACCTTGAACTTCTGACCCTGTCTCCCTAGAGCTAGGCTTATAGGCACACACCATCGCACTCATTTGTGTGGTGCTGGGGATGGAACCTAGGGCTTGCTTTGTGAGCTTGAGGCAATAACTCGACCCATGAGCTGCATCCCCAGCCAGCAAAGGGGGGTTTTCTAAAGTCTGCAAACTCAGGGCTGTGTTATGAGGTCTAACAGTTCTGTTTCTATACCCTAAGGCCTTCACCTTGTCCTCCTGCAAACGGTACCACAGGGACATTTTTACACTTGACTTCTGTCTTCTTCCCCTCATGCCAAAGTAACTCTCATGCAGTCTCCTCCTCCTTTAGTTGTGTTCCCAATTCTGGAATCTTCAAGTGCACTTGCATGCACCCGCCCTTACTCTCCAGGCAAACAGGATCCCTGAACACGGCCTTAGCTTCCTGGGTCACCCTGCCACTTGCTTTCAGTTCAGAGCTGTAGTCCTTTATATCAACCTCATCCTAAAACAGCCTTTCCCTTCTGGGCCTGTCATCACCTCCCTCTCTGCATGCCCACCAGTGGAGCTATCCCAAGGAGGGGCCGGAGAAGCCATAGCCAGCCAGGCAGCCTTGGTGCCGTTGCTGCAATGCCTGCCAGCAAGTGTCTGTCCTGATACCTAGCAGGCACAAACCCCCCACCAGTATGTACCTGACTTGCCACCAGGTATCATTATAATTAGTCACTGTAATTGAAGCTGAACACAATTAATTACATAATTTTTGAAGTGTTCAAGTTTAATTCCATTAGAATTACATCATGAAACCAGGGAATTACACAGGATTACCAACAAAAAGCAAATAGGGATGAATGAAACTCCAGGCTGACTCCCCGCATGTCTGACTCACAGCCAAGGCTGAAGCAGAGCCCATCACCACACCTGTTTTGAATAAGCCTGTGGCAGCCAGCCAGTTGGGTATCATAAGGACCCATCTCTGAAAGAACTTATAACCTGTACCCAAACACTGTGGACACAGGATGCTCAGTGTCAGTGTAACACTGAAGACCATTCCCTCACAGATGCCATTACCCAAGCTCGGTTTTTAGGCCCAAATGGCATCCTGGTAAAAAGCCACTCATCTGTCCCATTTCCGTCCTGGTCTCTCCCAAAATGGCAAATTTGGGTACATTCAATCTGGGATGGGCCCTCCCTCTTATCTCCTGGGGAGTATGACATCACCACACACAACCTCCCACTTCAATTCCTCGCTGCCCATCTATCCTTGCTATGGTTCATCCTACACATGGAGCTTCTGGAAGAATATTTTGCAATGCGAATCTAAGCCTTCAATTATCTGTCTTCAATTTAGAAATCGGTTGTTTCTCCAGGTCTTCATGGGGCTGTGCTCAGGCCCTGCTCCATTTGTCCCTGAAACCCTAGGTGCCCACAGGCTGCCATTCAGTTCTTCACCTGTTTCCTGTCTCACCTACAAGAAAGTAGGCTCCTGAGTGGTTCCGGAACATAGCCCAGCCCAGCACAGAAGCAGGATGTTCTGAATACTGACTAAGCAAGTGGTGGACAAAGAGGCAGGGCCCATTCTTCAGAAGCACCGCCCCTCAGCCCGGTGCACAGGAATACTCTGCCTTGAGAGTTCTCCAAAAGCAGAACAGGGGCTTACTTCATGTTGAAAAAGATCTGAGGCAGCCAGACACTATGAGACACACTCAAGAAGTGAGCGGAGAGCTGCACAGATGGATCAGTTAAGAAAGTGCTCACTGTCCAAGCATGGGAGCCCAAGTCTGATCCCTAGAACCACATAAAAAAGCCATGTGAGTGCAGCTGCCTGTAATCCCAGTGCTGGAGAGATGAAGACAGGAGGAACCCTGAGGCTCCCAGGCCAACCAGCCTGCTTGGTGAGATCCAACCAGTGAGAGATCCTGTCTCAGAAACCAAGGTGTCGGCCAGGCGTGATAGCACCTTTAATCCCAAGCACTCCAGAGGCAGAAACAAGTACATCTCTGAGTTTGAGGCTAGCCTGGTCTACAGAGTGAGTTCTAGGACAATCAGGACTATACAGACAAACACTATCTCAAAAATCAACAAACAAAAAAGTATATATCTTAGAAATGATAGTCAAATCTGTAACTTAGTTTCCACAAGTAGCTGCACACATGTGCATACATACCGAGTGCGCTCATGCACACACACATGCACAGACACACATGCACAGACACACAGACACAGACACACACACACACACACACACACACACACACACACACACACACACACACACACGGACAGCTCAAGAAACCTGTGGAAAACACAGGTTGACCCACAGACAAAACAAATTATTTTACTCAAACACACTATATTATTTCCAAAACCAACACATATTTTTGCATATTCTCTTAATTTTCAGTTATATTTTTTCTTTAACTTCATCATTTCATAACAAACCACTGTCATTCCCAATCCCAATCAAGGTCTGCAGGATGGATCACCAGATTAAAGGTGCTTGCTGCCAAGTATGACAACCAGTTTAATTCCCTGGAACCCAAATAGCAGAATAAAAGAACCAACTTCTAAAAGTTGTCCTCTTATCTCTACATATATGTTATGTATGCCCTGTGCACTCTCCTATACACATATGCACACAAATAATGTCAAGTACATCAGGCATGCAAAGTTGTACTAATAATTTTCTGAATCCGGTCATCCAAAAGCTCAGTCCCCAGTAATAAATCACTAAGAAAAATAAGATGTATGGAGTGTCACGGATACTAGAATGTTCTCGGAAAGTCACTGAATATCCAAAATAGGACACCATCCCTTTCTGCAAGCCAAAAACAGATCCCTTGAAGGGGTGCTGTCCTGAGGATATCGGAGGACTCGAGTGGCTCTGCCACCACAGCAGGTACTGCATCAGTCTGACTTCCAGGGTCTGGGAAAGAGGTGGCCCTGGCCAGCACAGGGCTAAACACTCACAGTACAAACAGCAACTCCCTTCCCAGCACCTCGATGCTCCACAGTGAAGGCCTCTCCCAAACTCATCCAGCATGGCTGTGTGTCCACATGTTATGCGCAGATACACTTGGATGAGGACATGGAACTGGTGAGTGAGGAAACAGGGCTCCTTTTAGCCCCAGACATCAGATTAAGTTTGCATGCAAGAGTGCAATGGTGCTTCCTCCCAGCTAACGAGGAAGTGCAGAGAAAGTATGCAGGCTAGGAAGGTCGAAGCAATGGTAAGTCTACCTGAGGTTGGGAATCTAGTCTCAGGACAAGGGAAGGCCAGGTTCCACAGAGCACTCCCTGTCGGGCAACCCAACCGGGCCCCACTTCGCTCTCCAGTTACTTAGTAAACCAGACAACCCAGAACTCTTCTCAGGCAGCCCACAGGAGGACCCAAGAGCAGTTCTCCCTACACAGTGGAATTTATACATCCTCCACAGAGCTAGATACCATGGAATAAACCAAGGGCCTAGGCCATGATCCACTAGTGCCAGTGCCCAGGAAATGAGAGCTGGCAGTGGGAAAAAATAAACTCCCTGCCCTGTCACCAGCAGACATATGCTGGCTACAGTTTATAAACTCATCCTGTCCCTTCCCTCTCATTCCTTTGACCTGCCCTGGGAGCCCCTAGATTCAGAACTGGGAAAGTTAAAGTGGGGGGGCCATGTCTCTGTCTCTGTCTCTGTCTCTCTCTTCCCCCTTCCCTTCTTCCCTCTGTTTTTCTGTCTTTGTGTCCTTCATACTGGGGATTAAACAAACCCCTGGGCCTCCCACATGCTAGGCAAAAGCTCTATGCTGAACTGTATTCCTAGCCCACAATTCTGCAGAATTCTCGAGCATTAACCAAAGCCCCCCAAAAAAATCTACCATAGGCTCTGAACTCTGGGTCTCAATCTATCTGTACACAGCAACAACCTTTTGCCCAGACATCCAATCAACGCCTGAAATTGCTGGCCCATTCCTTCCACTCTGTACCTACCGAGCGCTCACACCCCTTCAACCATTCTGCTCCTCTCAGATCCCACCTCCTACCCTTGCTCCCGCAGATCCATGCAAATGTTTGCTTGTACAGCCAGACAATGATGTCACCAGCACAGAAATATCCTAGGTAGTGCTTTCTTGGAGCAATGAAAAAACAGAGAAAGTGTGGACTATGAAGACCGCTGCTCTGAACCAGGGCTGGCCGGGTGCCAAGCCCACAACAGCTTCTGGGGAATGGGCTGGTACAACACATTCCTCTGGCCCAGACACCAGACCTGAGCACTTCTGGCTCCAGGCTTGCTCAGACATTTGCTGGGTTCTAACAACTAGATGGCAAGTAGAGGAGGCACGCTCCCTCCGGCTGCACGGAGACTTGACAACACAACTGCAGCATAAAACTGTTCTATCCAACTTCATTTTTTAAGTGGATTTTTAGGGAGCTGAAGACATAGCTCAGTTGGTAGTGTTTGCCGACTGTGCATGAGGTCATGAGTTCCATCCCCCGTATGGGGAGGTGGGCTACATGGATCTGAATCAACATGTACAAAGAAGGAATTTAATAAATAAGAATACAAATCAAACATATTCCTTCAGTTGGTTTCCAAGTATAGTCATTTAATAGAACTGACCTAACTTCCATGATATTAAGAACAGATCTCAATTGGAATGTAGTTTTGTAGGAGTGTTAGCCTAGCAAGGCTCAGGGTTCAATCACCAGCACCAAAGGGGGGGAAAATCAGCTTTGCATTCTAAAATTAACTACTTGAGTATCCCCAGCAGAGCATGGAAAGGCCAAACCCTGAAAGAGGCCACGGCCCTCAGGCAACGTTTCCCAATTGTGCACAGCCCTAGGAGAGAGTATGACAGAGAGTACTGTAGAAGTAAAAGTGGACAGCAGGTGCCAGACAAGTCAGGATGGCTGGATGCTGCCCCAGCAGCCATCAGATACACCAAAGAAAGAAGACAGCACTTTGAAGAGAGTTCAGAGACCCCCAGCCGCCAATAACTGTTTCCTAGGAAGCCCCCACCGCCATACTTGGCCTTCCTTGCCCGCTGCAGCCCCAGGCACACTGTCAAAGCCTCCTCCTTGCCATTCAGTCTGCTTCCTCCTGGAGGGAGTCTGCCACTCCTCCAGGAGGGAAGGAATGCATGCAATCAAGCTGAAGCCTCAGACAGACGTCCAGAGGGAGCTTCACGGAGCAATGTCCACAAACCAGCAAGATTCTGGGTTTGCCTCTGCTGGAATGAAAGGTGTGGGTGCAGTGAAGACTGACATCTATCAGAAGTTCTGTCTGCCAGCCTGGGGAATGTGGTCTCCATTCCATGCCAGAGTAAGCTTGCTGGGTGTTTATGGACAGGCACAACAGGACGAAATCAATGGTTTGAGAAGGTTCATCTGGCAGCCGAATGCCGTGGATTTCAACCTGCTTCAAATGAACAATTTTGAAACAAGCGAAGATTACAAACTTAGGTCATATGTGTTAGAAAAGACAAGATCTCACCAGCAATAAACAACCCCCAAACCCTGTATGTGTGTGCACATGCACACACACAAAGATTTCATTAAAGTATCATCAAACTATGGGATGACAGCATAATTGCATACCAACACGAAGCCATGTAAAACAACTGCAAACCACTTCTAACTCCCTGACAATGACCTTCAACCATAACTGGCAATATCCTCCCTTTCCCAATCCCACATTGTGCTGACAAACCATAGATGCCAGGGTTGAAGACAATAGTGGACAAGGGTGGAAAACAAAGGCAATTCCTTCCCTCTAGAATGGCCAGCTTCAGGTGACACTGGACCACTGCGGCATGGGAGAGCCAGATAAAGCACCCGGACACCCACGGGTCCCCTGTGCTCACGGCAAAGGCTGTGGTGCATCTCATCACCTGGAAGAGGCATCTAGCAACAGCCAGGCTTCCTGTCTGACTCTAGGATTCCCACACTTGCCTACTGAGCAGAAACATGATCCCAACTTGAACCTGTCTCCCCACTTGGCAAGAAGATATGAGAGCACGGGCTGTTGCGAAAGCAAGAAACTGAGGTAAAACTGAAATGCGCAAGCCAGTCTGTGAGAGTCTGGACACGGGCATGAGTGAAGGCTCCCACCGCCACGATTGCCACAATTTTCTGTTTCAAAGCCTCACAGAATGTAACTACAGTCTGTTCAGAATTTAAGGTCTGCGTGCTGGGATACATAGTTTTTGTTTTGTTTTAGTTTGTTTCCACTGAAAAGGTCTGAGCAGCACCGGCTGCTCCTGGTGAAGGCAGTCCAGAGCAATATAACATGGAATCAGTGCAGTTCAAGTTCTAGGGCAACCAGCATGGGGAAAACAGAAAGGAAGCACAGCCTGGAGTTGAGGTTCTCCCCTATAATCACCGCTTGGGAGGGAAAAGCAGGAAGATCAGGAGTTCAAAGGCATTCTTGGCTACATAACCAGTTCCAGGCCAGCCTGAAATCCTGTCTCAAAACATAAAATGGCTGGTTAGGACCGCACACCCTAGCGGGATATGTTGAAGAAGCTGAGAGAGGAGGATCAAAATATTTGAAAGAGAGAAAGAAAGAAAGAAAAAAAGAAAGAAAGAAAGAAAGGAAGAAAGCAAGCAAGCAAGCAGTAAGCCAGCAAGACCCCTTAGGTGGTGAAAAGCACTTGTCACACAGCCTGAAGACCTGAGTTTGATCTCTAGCACCCCAGTTAAAGTTGTCCTACATACACATGCATACACACACACACACACACACACACACACACACACACACACTTCACACATTTAATAATAAAAAAATTTTTTAATGTATTTGTTTCACCAGTATCTGTCCAGCATTATGGAATGATGCAAGAAAACAGTGATCAGAGCAAAAGAATGCGGCCATCTCCAAGGGGAAAAAAAACAAAATCCTTTCCAAGCCTCAATTAAAAGAAAAAACTTGTCATGTCCAATCTCCTCAAGTAGTAATTTAAATTTTCATTTACATCTTATCTTATAAAAATCTCAAAATAAAGAAGTACCACAAATACTTAGTTTAAAAAAACCAACAGTTGCCATAACATGGAAGACGACAAGTTGACGGGCTGGGCAGGGCAGGAGCAGAGCAAGAAATGACAGGCAAAGGTGACAGTGCTTGTGGCTGCCTGGGGAGGCTAAGGGCGGCTCCACAGTAGCCCTTCCTTACCCATTAGTCCCCAGGCCTTGCTGAGGTTTGCAGCTCCCAGCTCTTGAAAAACAAGTTTGCCTTCCAGGCCCCAAAACACGGTTCAGCCAATAAAGGCGTATGCCATGAGCCTGACCACCTGAGTTCCATCTCTGGGAACCTCGGGGTGGAAGGAGACCTCACTCCCAAGCTGTCCTCTAGCCTTACCTCTGAGCACATGCACAACAAATAAATGTAACTTTTAAAATAATAGTTAGTTTTCTGTGTCATTTACTACCTTAAAAAAAAAACCCTGGGTGTGTGTGTATGTGTGTGTGTGTGTGTGTGTGTGTGTGTGTGTGTGTGTGTGTGTGTGTGTGTCTTGACGAGCACCTCTGCACAACACGCACTGCAGAACCACAGCAGGTGTCTTCCTCTCTCCCTCTCTAGCGTATTTTTGAGACGCTGAACCTGAAACTCATCGTTTGGCTGGGTTCACTTGGGAACCGTGGGGATCAGCCTGTCTCCTCTCCCATAATCTGGAGTTCAGGCATGCTCCCATGCCCTCTTTTTGCATAGTTGCTAAGGATTTAAACTATGTTCCCTTTGCCTTCACAGCAAGGGCTCTTATTCCTGGAGCTGTCTCCCCAGCCCCATTTTACTAACTTTCATCAAATCGTTTTTTTTTTTTAACAGAGTAAACATGGCAATAAACCAAAGTACTCAGAGGTCCAAGAGAACAATCTAGTAATAGCATTTAAAATGAGTTCATGTGGTTTTGAATCTTTAAAACATCAAATTACAAAAAAAAACAAAAAACAAAAAAAACAAAACAAAACAAACAAAAAAAACCATCAAATTATGTTAGAAAACAAAAGTCACAATTTATTAGGGAGAAAGGCCCAGTTGAGAGAACACTCACTACCTTGCTTACAGGAGGGCGTGGAAAGTTCTTGAGCTGTGGCTCTAACGTATGTTTTTCTTTTTCAGTCAGGGACTCACTTAGCCCAGGCTGCTCCCAAACTCTATGTATTCAAGGACAACCCTGAACTTCTGATCATCCCTCATCCACCTCCCCAGTACGGGGATTTATGAGTGAGCACCACGGTGCTGGGTGTGGCACCTAGAGCCTGGTGAGGCAGCAGACCCCAAACTGCACTACGTCCTAAGCTCTGACTTCAGTCACATGCCGGGTGGACAGATCTGAGGCCTCTTCCAGCTTAAAAAATAGAAGCTGTTGGGGTTGGGGATTTAGCTCAGTGGTAGAGCGCTTGCCTAGCAAGCGCAAGGCCCTGGGTTCGGTCCCCAGCTCCCGAAAAAAAGAAAAATAAATAAATAAATAAATAAAAAATAGAAGCTGTCAACACCCAGATACATTTTAATGACAGTACAATCCGCATTCTACTGCTCAAAATTCTGTAATATTCGCTTAAAAAAAGAACTAATTTGTCCATTTGTTTCTCCCTTAACCAAACTCAGGATGCCTTGCAATCCACCATGGGCAACTTTTTACAATGTTAACTGCATTCCCTTATTGAGCAAGTACAACTACATCGTCGCTCAAGGTAATGTGAAAAGCAGCAGCTACTTGGCAGTCCAGAGCTTAAGCTCTAGTAATTTCCTCCAGCATTAACTGCATAAATCAAACACTTGAAAGCATCCTTGATTTCAAAGGGTGAATGGAGGGTGCAGACTTGGGTGTCTTAGAAAGGTGTGGCCTGCTTTCCCGGCTCTGCTACAAGCACGCTTTAATGGAAGGAAGCAGGACCTAGTCAGTTTCACTCAGTGTGATTCTCCTGCATGGCTATTGCTTCCTTGTTCTGCAGGGTGTCTTCCCAGTAGCCTTTGGTCTGATTACCTTTCCTCTCATAGAAAGACACCCCCCACCAACCCCAAGTTCTATTACCCCATTTCCCATGGCCCAAGGCTCTATAAAACACAAAACTCCTGCCAAATGTCAGCGGCCTCCAACAGTAAAGAAAAAAATCAAGGGGCTGGGGATTTAGCTCAGTGGTAGAGCGCTTGCCTAGCATGCGCAAGGCCCTGGGTTCGGTCCCCAGCTCCAAAAAAAAAAAAAAAAAATCAGATGAAAATGAAGAAATTGACGTCTCTTATTTATTGTAACTTTTTTCAGTGCTGGGGTGGAACCTTCTAAGTCTCATATGCTAGGCAATCGATCTACCCGCCACCCACAGGCCTAAAAAAATCTTTGTCCGTTTTTCAGATAGGGTCTCACTGGAGCTCACTATATAGGTTGGGCTAGCCACAAACTCTAAGATTCACCTGCTTCAGGCTGTGTGCGTGCTCAGTGCCAGGATAAAAGGTGTGTGTACCACCACACCAGGCAGAGCATTAAAACTTGAAGAGGTCCTGTGTTCACCTTCATTTTTTTTTTCAAACTGTAGCATTTAATATGAACAGTGTACCATAGCACTTTTAGGGGACTCAGAAACATTCTGGGTACAGCACCACTGAGGCCAATAACACCGGTTCTGTCAATCCCAAGTCCCTTCCTGAAGGATATGCCCTTACCTGCCAAACAACACTCTCCTCACCAACTTTCTCAGAATACAGGTCAAAAAGAAAGAGAGGGCTAAGCACAGTAGTTCGAGTCTGTAAGGTTAGCACTGGGAGGTAGGACAAGGCAGGAGGAGGATGGCTGTGTGTGAGGCCAGCTTGCACTATAGAGATCCTAACATTAAATTAATAAATAATCTTAAAAGTGCAAGTAAGAACCCAGTGCAACTAAGAAAAGCCAAAACATGACCAAGACCGACAACTCTCAATGATCCTTAGAAAAATCTGGTAACTACAGACACAGGGGAACCTGGCGGTCAGATAGAAAGTCAAGGCCACCAAATGGCTTGCAGGAGCACACCCTCGACAACTGAAATGGAAGACTGTCAAACAGTTCTCAGGGGACTGTGGCACGGAGACACTAGCGAAATGCATCCCAGACCAAGTTCATTTTCTTAAGGCTTTCCGTAAGAGACTCCATCTGTACGTGTAGGATCTTTAGGTAAAGTAACTGGTCATTGAAGTTAAATCACTAACCATTAGGTTATCATAAAAACACAAAACTATTCTCTCGTTAAAAAAAAAATAAAAGTAGTGATGTATGCCTTCTTTAACCCCACCACTTAGTAAGCTAAGGCATATCTCTGAGTTTGAGGTCAGCCTGGTCTATGAGTTCCAGGACAGCCAGGGCTATGTAAAGAGACTCTGTCTCAGAAAAACAAAACAAAACAATGTGATCAACTACGGCTTCTGAAATCCTTTTTCTCTCAGACATGACTAGGATGTCCAGGTGAAGAGTAGTATATGGGGCAAGGAGAGGCTATGGCCCCGCTTCAAATACCACCAACAAAAATGAATAACCAGCAGTGAGTGTCCTCCGCTTGGCTACGGTCAGACTCATGTGCAGGAGTCCAAGAGTCCCACCTGTTTCCAATTAGATACCAGAATTGCTGGAGTGTTTAAACTACATTTGCTTGCTACTTACACAAAACAAGTCTTCCAGGGTTTTTTTGAATGGTTAAAATATGTTAAAATAAGATTAAGGGTCTGGTTTAAACAATCAGAGGCAGGGGAATTTCAATTGAAACCAAAACTATCTCTCTGCGGCAGCAATAACCCAGAGCTTCAGACAAAACAAACGGACGAGGTAGACACATTTCTACTGCTGCCGATGACTAATAAAAATCAGACTTTCCTTGGGAAGGGCAACTATGCTTTAAAGCCACGTATAAAATTTCAAATAAATTTAAAATAATTCCTAGAGTCACTTACAGTCCTATATATCAGAATAACTTACTACAGTAGCTTTGACTGGGCGTTAATGTTATGGCCCAGCAAGATACATGAAATTTTCATAAACTGTAAAAGGAACCAAGAGCAAAAACGGAGCCTGTCTCTGAAAGGTTTTCATATGGCGAAACTTCTCCTAAAACAATATACAAATGTCCCCCAACAAACCTATCCTTTCACCCCGCTGTGGAATGGAGACTTCTATCTCCGGCCTTGTTTTTTCTACAACCTCAGGAGAAGCCCTGAGCATCAATGGAAAGCTCCCATACACACTGGTAGGTTTTTCTTCCTTGACTATCAACCGAGAAGGGACTTTTAAAACTTAAATGTCTGGGCTCAGCGGGGTTGCCCAGACCGTAGGGCATTGAGGGGGATCGGGAGAGAGTAATTCTTGGGTAGACAGAGCTGTTGTTCCCCTTTCCAACACAGAACTGAGTGCCGACCGACTGACGGAAGACAGGCCAAACAGCTTCCACGCACTCAACCCCATCAAGAGCTACTGCATTTATTTCATCCTTGCACTGACTTGTGCCTTTCAAAAAAAAAAAAAAAAAAAATGGTTTCACCCAGGCAAAAGCTTTGAGCAACTGATAATAACCCTTCCCACACCCAGGCTCTTAAGACACCTATATTTAAAAAAAAAAAAAAAAAACAAGAAAAGAAAAACCGGGAGCGTGCCCTGCATCATTTGTTTGTTCACTGTCCTATCAAAGGAACCAAGCAGGATACTTTAATTAAAATTATAGACTTATTACAAGAAGCAGTGTTGGGCTGCAGGAAACACATATACAAACACCAATGTGAGCGCTTCCAGAAGTAAGTGTAGGGGAGAAAATAGACTTGCAGCAAAAACTGAGTTTGTTTTCTGACTTGAGGAAAGAACATTTTTGAAGTTCACGTTTGCAGAGGATTCTCACTAAAGAACAGGTCATACTACACTGAAAGGACCCCAGAGGGATACAGACACAGGCAGGCCCCATCCCCAACAGTCAGAGCTCCACTAATCAGAAAACAAGTTCCAAGAGTTAAATATATACCTCTTTTCAAACATGTATTTAGAGATAAATTTATACAATGGTGTTTCTCTTTTTAAAAAAAAAAAGTTGGTTTTTACAAGTCTTGGGCAGGATCAAAACTTGTTCAACTCGTCTTAGCAACACTAGGGCACTCTTAACTTTTTGCAAGACAAGTCTTGGTTGGGGATGAGAAAGGAAACAGGCCTGTTCTCATAATCTCTCTTCAAGAGCAGACATCCACTCCATGTTCCCAGGTTGTCTTAAGACCCAAGAAGCAGGGGAATAAGAACATGGCGCTCCGGAGCGTAGGGTCCTACTGCTCCTTACCAAGACGTAAGCCACTCCAGATGAGACTCATCCAAGACTAAGCTCTCAGTTTAACCTAAAGAATACTCACCCAAAATTCTCCAACTCCCCACTGGTGAGAACAGAGGAACCTCAACCAGATACCAACTCAAAATCCCTGGACCCATTTCCAGATAAAGGAGCAGCCCAGACTCATACGTGACCTTAGGCACTCCAAATTCAAGTAACTTTCAAACTTGCCATCCAAGAAGCAGTTGAAACACCTAAGGTCGAACCATTCTCTACCAAAAGGAAATAGGCTCTGTAACAAGAACAGAGCTTAAACAAAATGTTTTGTTTGTTGTTACTTTAAGGTCAACATAAAGTTCATTCATGTCAACCATAAGGAAAACTTTCGATGAAGCCATTTGCTTAAATGTCCTCAAGATCTCCAGCAACGCTAATCCATTGTGGGTGAGGGGATGACACTAACAATTCATAAAATCTAATAACTCTCAAAATCATTTTTCTGGGCTTCCTTGGAAATGCTTAATAAAAGAACTTTACTGATATTAAACTAGGATGTCACATGGGGCGGGGGGTGAAAATTAAGGCTTGTTTCTTAAAATTCCACAACGGGTTTTACAGTAAGCACAGGAATTAAATTATGGTAAAAGGGAGCTATTTTTACTAAAATAGGGTAGACCAATTAATCAAAAAATGCCATCCGGCTGTGTTCATTACATTCAGGAATCTAATTTACACAATAGACTATGGAGTAATCCATTTTAGTCAATAAATACTCAAACTTCTTTAAGCTTTAATCTTATCAGAAATACATATTTCACATAGTCTTCCTAGTCAAGAGAGAAACGGGAGGAAATTTCATAACGAGTATGAGTCTGCCTTATCGTCCTCACGTAGGCAAGGGCAGAAAAAGCAAGCACAGTTAAAGTTGTTTCACTCCACTTATAGATGTTTTAATCCAATCGGCTTCGTTTCCTACAGGCCTACAGGTGGAGTTCGTTTGTTTCAGACTCCTAAGGGTGCTGTGGGTTAATAAGTATCACCAGTCCTCTGGGTTAGAAAAGTTCACTCAAGTTCACGTTCAAGTACACTTTAAAGTTGGGAGCAAAGGCGGTTTCCCTAGAGATGTTATGGAACATATCACACACACACACACACACACACACACACACACACACACACACACACACACACACACACACCTCCCCCACAGTGCAAGGCTGCCTCTATGGACCACAAGACTGTCCCCTATCTCTGATGTCCCCAATGATCAAAGCTCTGAGGGCTCATTTGCCGCTCACCTTCAACTTGGCTCCGGCTACGCACAACATCCACCTGGCAGAATCCCGGGGCTGTCCAGGCGCCGCGAACGCGGGGCTAGCACTAGCAGGGAGGACCCCGAGGGCGAGCAGCTGGTTCCGATGAGGAGTGGCAGGCGGAATAGCATCCTCTGGACACGCAGGCAGCTCCGCCGCGGATTGGGAAGCCCCAATACCATCCCCTCGAGGCGATGGGGAACCACAATCAGTCTCCTTACAGTCCAGCGGGGCCCCCGGGGCTTTGCTTTCAAGAACCGGGTTGGAGAAGGCAGCTTGGAGCGGACCTGAGGCGCGCTCCATAGTTCCCGGGGCCCTTTTGCAAAGAGGACAGAACACACCCCTTCGCTAAAGAGAGTGAGGGGCTGGAGTGATGAAAGCGACCGATCCCCGAGGGGGGAGCCCTGGAAGTCCCTGAGACGCGCAGCTAAGTCTGTCTGCACCGATCGGTGACCCGGGAGGAAAAGCGCCCCGAGACCGGGTCACGCAGCGGCCTGCGCTCGGTGGAAAGTTGCAGCCTTCCTCCCGCACCTTCTCCCTTCTCCGGGGCCGATCCCACACTCTGCGCGACCCACCGGTGTCCCCCCCGCAAGCCAAGTTTTTCCCTTCCAAAGCTTCCCCCACAACCCCTTCCCGGGGAAGTCCCCGGGCGCAAAAAAGGGGGACAGATCCAGCTCCGCAGTCACTTTCACGCAGCAGACACACAAAAGAGCGCGGGGCTTGCGGGTTGGCCCCGGGACGTAAACAAACGGGGTGGGGGAGGGACCCGCCACACCGGGTAGCCGTTCCCCTGGTCCGGTCGACACCGGTTGACAATCCCTCACGGGAGTAGTAGAAAAAAGATTGGTGGCCGCTGGGCCCAAGGAGACCGATCGAGGAGCAGCCAGGAGCTCCAAGCCACCCGCCGTCTCCACGACAAGGGGCCACCCGCCAGCCTGGCCGTCGCCGCCGCCGCCGCCAGCCGCCGGTGGCCGATCTGACCCTCCCCCGGAGCCGGCGGCACCACAGCGCCACCAGCTCCAGCTCCGCCGCGCCGGCGGGGCAGTGGCGGCGGCGGCGGCGGTCCGCGACTCTCTCCTCCAGGAGACAGAGGAAAGAGAGAGAGCGAGAGACAGGCGCTTCACCCCCCACCAGCAACTCCCCACAAACTTTCCCCGGGAATACGCCGGGGCTGAGCTGGGGGGAAGGAAGGACGTGACTGGCGCGAGGGCGACTAGCGTCCCGAAGCTCCCCTTCTTTGCAACCCCGCCACCCCTCCAGAGCCACCCCGTGGCTCGTCCCCCTCTTTAGCGCGCGCGAGTTCCCACTGAGCCCCCATGGGGGGGGGACCGCCGCTCCCCCTTCCTCTCCACCGGGGTCCCGCGACAACGACAGCGCGCGGGGTCGGCGACGGCGGCGGAGAGGACGATGAGGATGATGATGGCGATGATGGTGGGGAGGAAGACACCCTCCGGGGTTGAAGGGGGCAGACACCGGGGGGCAAAGATGTTGGTGGCGGCTGGCGGCTCCGGCGCCATCTTGGGCTGATCGATGAATTGAACAAAGAGGATCAATTTCTGATCAAGCCGAGTGATCAATGAGAGCCGGGGAGCCCGAGGGACTCGTCGCCGACTCGGCCCCGCTCTTCTCCCGGCACCCCCCTCCTGCTTTCCCCCGTCGCCTCAGCACCCCCGCCAGGGCCCTGGCAGCCCGGAGTGTCACCCTCCTTCCTGAGGGAGGCCGCGACCGCCCGCAGCCCTCACCCCCCGGGCGCGAGGCCGAGCGCCGAGAAGCCTGACCTGCAGCTGCTGTAAATCAAAGCGCTTCCAATATTGAAACATCGATCCCACATTGGCCGCCATCTTGAGACATATTGAGACGGAGTGAGAGGCTGATAGAGAGGGGGCTGGAGTTCAGGAGCCGCCAGGAGGCAGCAGGCGGGCGGGCGCCAAAACCCGGCCTGGAGCCGGCCGCCGCCTCAGCCACCGCGGACGCGGACTCCTTCCTCACGGCGCCGCCGCCGCCGCCACCGCCTCAGCCATGGAGTCCAGAGCCTGAGGGAAACGCAGCGGCGGCGGCGGCGGCCTTGACGCGCGCGCGCCGCGCTCTCTCTCCACAGCCCGAGCGCGGGCATCCGGGGCCCTCGCGACCCCTCACCCTTTTTCCCGCGCGCCCCGCCACAAGCCCCCTCCCAGGCCGCGCTGCGACCCTACGGCGGCCCGGCCTCGAGGGGGCGCTGCAGGGTCTCCTCAGGACCCTGCAGCTCACCTAAAGGGTGCCTTCCCCAACCCCCCCGGAAAGGTCGCGGTCGCTGGTGGTCAACGCTTTGGGAGAAAGTCCCCCTCGCTTGGCGTGGGGACGGTGGACTGCGCTGCGACAGCAGGGTGCGGGCGCTGCGCTCTTTTGCACGGTGCGCGCGGAGCGAGCAGAGCCCACCTGCAAAGCCAGCGGCCCAGACCCCAGCCGCCATCCCGTGCGCCGGGGCTGCGGATGACCTCACTCCGCTCCCCTGTGCGCTCCAGCTGGGGGACCTCCAGACCACAGCGGTCGCGACCAGTGTTTCATATTCAAGGAAGTACAATTGTGTCGTGGTGAAAGGGAGGGTGGGGGGTGACCACCAAGCCTTGGAGCCTGCGGCTGCTGCCGCCACAGCTTCCATTCACGTCCTACACACACTCGGTTGCAATCCCCTACTTGCACCGGGACACATCAGCTAGTGGCGGCGGCCTTCCCACCCTTCAGAGCCGCTCCAGCGTCGGCCAGGACTGGGGCAAGTCTTGGAACACAGCTCAGTCCCCAACCATGCTTGTGCGACACAACTCAAGAAACTTCCTCTGGGGTTCACACAGTTCCGCGCCTCAGTCTTTGCAGGCAGAAAGTTTGAGAGCGTGCAGTGCACTCGAAACCGAGCGCTCGTTCCCAAGTTTTGCAAAAAACGCTCACATTTAAGCCGGGAGTGGGGAAGGAAGTTCTCTTTACATTTCCTTCTAGCCCCAAAGCACACGTTTTAGGATCTTCATCTTTAATGGATTTATTCACACAAGAGAGTTTGCGTTTACAGTAGGAACACAGTGTTTTCACTTTGCTGCACTTGGGTGAACGTGTAATTAGTTAAGACAAATCCCTAAATTCCTTAATCTTGAAAATTATATGTAAATAACGTCTGTATGGCATACCAAACATGACGATAGAAAATAATTGCTCTCTGAGCCAAGTTTGAGGGTTTAGCGCTATTTGGTTGCGGTGAGATCGATATTTTTGGAGAATGAGGTTGGAAGGGAAAGTCCCACCGAGATTTAAAGAATACAAATGTTCCCGAGTCTTGCAACTGCACCCAGAAGCCTCTGTGTCTATGCAGCGGTCCGGACCGGGTTGCAACCCCAAGTCGCAGCCTTTGAAGGGCAGGAGCCACCCGAAGCAGGTGCGTGGGAGCGCGCGGGAGTCAGGAGGCGCAGAGCCAGCCTGTAGTCTGGATGCCTTGACGCGGCGCCAGGCGGGACACTGCGGACCTCGGGTGGCCGCAAGCTGCCTGAGTGTCAGGCGCCGGAGCCGGAACGCGCGGGCGGCCGCGCTGCAGCTCCGTTAGCACCGCCCGGTAGAGGGCAGCGGCTCCCCTACACTCGGGTCCTCAGGGTCCCCCACCACCGCCACCCGCCCCCAGCGCACGTGCCCACCCCAGCTCCGCACACTTGGCCACGCCTTGACCGGGATCGAGGCGGGAAGCAACTCCTTTCCCACCTAAAAGCCTCTTACATCTTACCGGATTTTTCCCTGTCTTGTATTTTAAAGACCATCTACGCTTGTGCGGTGGTCGGCAAGAATGACAAAAAATTGACCTAAAAGTGGCTAGGCAAAATGTGCGGGAGCATTAAACCAAGCAAATTTCCTCTCGTGGGGAACGGTCGGGGAAATGGTATGGATTTACCACAGATGTTCTCAATCTAATTATCCTGTCGATCCCCTGGGTTTGAACTTTAAAAACTGAAATATATATGACCTGTGTAATAGAAGAGAAGCACATCTGGTTGGAATTCAGAGTCTGAATCCATGGCAATATTTTAGATATAAGTTTGACGGGTATTAAATACAATTGTTCCGTTTCTAGTTATGTTTATACGTTTGCATGTTAACCTGGCTTACATTGGGAGGCCCAGAGCTTAAGCTTTATTTAAATAAAATTTTAGATTTCTCCTAACAGAATTTTTGGGTTGTACAAACTTTATTGCCCTCGGCCAGGAAGAGGGGAGGGGGAAAAAAATTAGGATAATTTCTCTAGTGGAAGAAAATGTTCTCCTTTCAAAAGATAATTCACTAATCAAAAACCATCTTGGGTGAATGAAGTAATAACGCAAAAGACTTGTGACAAGCTTTTAAAGAATGCATTTAAGATGTTTAGAACAAGTATTGTCCTAAAAGAACAACTTAGAGACGGTGGGGTGGTTCAGTGTGTAGAGGACTTGTTACACCAGAACCCATATGGGGAGAGGAGGAAACAGACCCCAAAGAATTGTCCTCTGACTTCTGCCTACTAGCTGTAGCATGCGCCACACTGCACACATCCACACACACCGTCATCGTTATGATTAATAAATAAAATTTAATATAGAGCAAATTATAAGCATTTCAAAGACTCGTTTCTTTCTTGCGAGTTCATGCTCACCCGAAGGACTGTAAAACCTGGACAACCATTGGTGTCTGAACGTAGTGGACTTACAAAGTCACCAATTCCTTAAAATATTTTTAAAATGGAAGGGTTTAAGGACTTCTATCTCCATCAACACCCACAAAGATGACCCAATGAGTGATCAGATCCTTCTAGAACCAAGCGTGAGAAAGGATGGCTCTGACGCAGGGGGAAAAAAAGTTGACATATAATTGATATGACTTCGAATGAAGCATAAGAAAAACAATCCAGAGGCGAGGCATTGGGTCATTTTGTTTAATGTTTAGCTTCTCCCTTTAGGGGAAGAGCACTCACAGTTCCCAATGCCTGACTAATTGCCACCCCAAGCCTTCCAAAATAAGCCCCCCTGTCATCAAGTGAGAGAGCTGATCAAAACGATATCCAGTCCTGGCACCGTTGTTACTCAGCTTAGCACCAGAGAGGGCAACTGTGTAAGTGATGCAGGAGCCTGGGTTTTCTCAGTTTCTTCTGTGGGTGTTACATTATTACCCAAAACAGTAAAATGAAATAGGGTTAGCCGACAGGGTGATGCACACCTGTCATCCCAGCAGGAGGTAAAGTCAGGAGGAGACGTTCATGGCCCTATATAGAGAAGTCGAGGCCAGCCTTGTTCTATGAGAGCCTCCCTCAAAGACCAACGAGGACGGGAAATTATAACAGTACAGGATGATGGCAAGAAGCTGTCGCAGTGGGGTGACTCTAAGAAATGTCAGGGAACATTGTAACAAACCTCAAGGACTTCACCTTCCCTTATTCTGCTCTCATTGAAGACTCTCCCCTGGATGGCACCCATGTGTAGTTTATAAAACCCATCAAGGGGAACGTTGGTGAGTTTCTATGGGGTAATCCCTGCAACACTGATCCTCCCTAAAAAATTGTAAATTCCCAGAAACGCGAATGGGTTTGAGTCTTTAAAGACTGAAATGGTGTCACTGTTCTTATAAACTGCACATAACACCTAGAAAGCATTAGCTCTCAGGAAATGCTTTCCCAGCTGGGCTTGGTGGTGCACTCCTGTTATCTCCTCAGCCATGAGAGATAGAGGCAGGAGGACTGTCACAAATCCAAGGACATCTTGGGCTACACACTGAGGTCAGGACTAGAGTTACAAAACAAGACCCTATCTAAAAGAAAGATTTTCTTCTAAACTGAGAAATGGCACTATTTAAAACAAGACAAAAGCTCCCTCAAAGACTCTTAATGGGGGGGGGTCTTTATGGACTGATTTCTTATTCG
Organism: Rattus rattus; assembly: GCF_011064425.1. Classification (NCBI taxonomy): domain Eukaryota; kingdom Metazoa; phylum Chordata; class Mammalia; order Rodentia; family Muridae; genus Rattus; species Rattus rattus. The sequence goes on along the minus strand of NC_046169.1, from coordinate 17,446,076 downwards.
TTCTCCCATAAATTTTCTCTCCAAGAAACCCTGAGTAATGATCTGGAATCTTTACCGGACTAAAATCATTATAGTAATTCCAAAATCTTCTAAACTATGTGTGTCAAAGGAAAAATGCGAAGCTCCTCATTCTAAAGCCTTAATTATTTTCTTCAGTATTTCGGCATCCAGAGTAGAACTGGTTTCAAAGTTTCCATCCAACAAGAAACATTGCAGAGCCTAGGCGATAACTTAGTGGGCTAAGGCGCTTGCCCTAAACGCCTTGACAACCAGAGCTTGATCCCCAAACCCCACAAGGCAGAGGAGCAATCTACCTCTAAAATCTGTCTGTTTGCCTGCACATGGGTGCCATGGCACATATGCCCACACACACACTCATACACACATACATACACATTAACAATAAATGAAAATTTTTCATATAACCCTAAGCAATGCACAACTCTAAAAGCTATACCACAGGGGCCGGAGAGATGACTCAGTGGTTGAGACTACTTGCTGCTCTTGCAGGGAACCTGAGTTCAGCCCCCAGCATCTGTGCCAGGCAGGCAACTTACAACCAGCTGTAACACCAGCTCCAGGGGTTCCCATCAATGCCTCTACCCTCTGAAGGCATCTGTACTCTGATTCACAAACCCAACACAGACAAACACAAAAATATAGTTAAAAATAAAATTCAACCAAAACTCACACCGTAATGTATCCATTGCCATAAAGACATGACTGTAGATGGTAGAAAAATGGATCCTACACATAGTAAATCATATGGGAAAAATATGAATTTTACAAATATAGAAGTTCAACTGAGCCATGGTGGCACATTCTGTTAGTCCCAGCACTTGAGGACACAGAGGCAGGTAGATCTCTTAAGTTTGGGGCCAGCCTGGTCTACAGAGGAAGTTCCAGGACATCTGGAGCTACTCAGAGAAACCCTGTCTCAACAAAGAAAAAAACAAACACACAAAAAATATACAGAGAAGTTCAAAATTATCTCAAGGTATTTATGCGAAGAATTTGTTGATGTCTTTAATTCATAAATAGCTAACACCAGACAAATTTACAAATTTGAAGTTTTGAAACACTTCAAATTTGTAAAGGCCTTTTTCTTTAATTCAAAACATTGTGAATAACAGAGGTGTGTCTGTGAGAGTGTGTGTGTGTGTGTGTATGTATGTGTATTGTGTGTGTACGTCTGTGTGAGTGTATGTGTGTGAGTTGTGTGAGTGTGTATGAGTGTGTTGTGTGTGAGTGTATGTGTGTGTGAGTGTGGTGGTATGTGAGTGTGTTGTGTGTGAGTGTGTGTATGTGTGTATTGTGTGTGTATGTCTGTGTGAGTGTATGTGTGTGAGTTGTGTGAGTGTGTATGAGTGTGTGTGTGAGTGTGGTGCTATCTGAGTGTGTTGTGTGTGAATGTGTGTATGTGTGTATTGTGTGTGTATATGTCTGTGTGAGTGTGTGTGTGTTGAGTGAGTGTGTAGTGTGTGTGTGTGTGTGTGTGTGTGTGTGTGTGTGTGTGTGTGTCGCGCATGCACACTCGAGCGCTGTGACTGCCTTCCAGAACAATTTGGCACTAAGTGCTGAAAGTAATGAAAGAAGATTCCAGATCTATTTTTTTTTTTCAGTTCAAGAAAGCCAAACTACTTTTAATTGTTTTGTTTTTTAAATTAATGCTTTATGTTAATTATTTCTAAGTACACTATTCATGGCACGATGTAAGTACCCACCAAATAAAAGTACACATTTTGCTACATGTAATTACACGCACGGTACCTCATTCATCTCTCGCTATATGCCAACTGTATATATAGTTATATAATTGTACCAAGAACCTGTCAGACTTGTAAGAACCAAGTCTAAAGAGGAGACGCTCATGTTCACCACCCTCCCTGCCTGTCTCAGGGGAGAGCCCGACTTGGTCTCTGAGACCCTTTATGAAACCATCAAAGGCTTCATTTCTGGCCCACCTTTAAGCCAGCCAGGCCCTTCAGATCAGCAATAAACCGGTGCTATTTGCGGCAGGCGTCTTTCCACACCTTTAATGACTCTGCTCTGTTCTCTCCCACTTGTCTTAAGAAAGTTTGCAGCGTGAGCTTTTTGATAGACGCAGCCTACTCTTTGAACACAGCTCTAGAATAGCATTGTGGGGGCTGGGGCTGGGGTTCGGGGGTAAAGCTCTTCCCTTGCACACACAGAGCCTTTGTTCCGATCCCCAGCAATGCACAAAAAGGAGAGGCTCATTGTGACACATGTAACATTCTGGACTTGATCTCTTGTAGCTTCGGGACATCCAAGTGAGACAGGACCTGGAACTTCCAATTGTCATTTAAGCTTTCAAACCCCACCTCACCAGTCATAAGTTCCCTGGCTCTGGTCTTATTTTAACCAAAAATATGTCTTATATATAGTCTTGAGATTTCTGTATGACTGTGTGGTGTGTACACACCTGTCGGGAGGGGGGCAGTTGGGCACGTGAGTGGAGATCAGAGGACAAGTTCCCGTGTGAGTCCTTGCCTTCCACCTTGTTTGACTGTCTGGTTGCTTGCTGTTGTGTACACCAAGCTAGCCCTCTCCTCTCCTCACCTCTCTACCTTTCCATCTCCCATCTTGCTGTAGGAAGCTGACCCGAAAGACGTGGCTACTAAGTTCAGCTGTTTTTAAAATCCTTTTTGAGCTGGAGAGATGGCTCAGAGTTTAAAAGCACTGACTGCTCTCCCAGACGTCGAGAGTTCAATTCCCAGGAACCGCATGGTGGCTCACAACCATCTGTAATGGGATCTGATCTGATGCCCTCTTCTAGTGTGCACTCGTGTGTGTGTGTGTGTGTGTGTGTGTGTGTGTGTGTGTGTGTGTGTGTGTGTGTTTAGGTCCCTTGAGGCCAGAGAGATCAGTGAATCTTCTGTAGCTCCAGTTCTAGGGCTTTGAGATGTGGGTACCAGGGACTGAACTCCAGTCCTCTGCAAGAGCATCAAGCACTCTTTACTACGGAGCCATTGCTCCAGCCCCTGAGAAATACTTATATACTGATTTTTTTTTAATGTGGCTTCTGGGCATTAGCATGCAGGTCATCATGCTTGTGTGGCAAACATTTTACCCACAGAATCATCTCCCCCGCCCCATATTATATTCTCAGATAAATTTTCTTTGTATTTAGAGTGCGTGCATTAGAAATCCACTTTCCCTTTTCTTTGTACCCTCTCCTCCTTTTCATGAGGCGTGCATATATGTCAGACTGCATAATGCCACCCTCGAGGACGCCCACTGATGTCATTGCTGAATCAACAGAAATTAACAGTGTACCTAGTCAGTAGCCTGAAAGGACTTGAAATGTGTAAGTGCTACATAAATATCATCATTATGATCATTATTACCTTCTGTAATGTACAGTTCAAGTTCTGTACAGAGACAGCATTTGTGCTATAAATTCCTTTCCTTGACTCCTGAGTGGGATAAGCTGTGTATATTCTATTTGTTCCTCCGCCTTATAATGAATGTCGCTTTGTTCTGAATGGTGATTTTAGAAAGGATGCACCTGATCCTCCCCTGCGTAATCCTCAGGGGTGAGATTCCAAGTGCCGGTGACCACACTTGGTAGAATCATGTGATCAGCATGTTAGAGATGGCAGCAGGATCTGAAGTTCAAGGTCAGCCATGGTTACACAGTTCAAGACGAACCTTACCTATAGGAGACACTGTCTCAAAATACATGTGTGTGCATAGACACATGTCCATGTATGTCCGTGTTCGTGTGTTTACATGTGTGTGCATAGACACATGTCCATGTGTGTCCATGTCCATGTGTGTGGGCATGTGTGTGCATGTGTGTGTACATATGTGTGTGTACATAGATATATGTCTGTGTGTCCATGTCCATGTGTCTGTGTCCATGTGTCTGTGTCCATGTGTGTGTGCATGTGTGTGCATGTGTGTGTACATATGCGTGTGTGCATAGACATATGTCTGTGTGTCCATGCCCATGTGTCCATGTCCATGTGTCCGTGTCCATGTGTCCGTGTCTGTGTGTGTGCATAGACACATGTCCATGTGTGTCTGTATCCATGTGTGTGGGCATGTGTGTGTGCATGTGTGTGCATGTGTGTGTTTGTGTGTCTGTTGGGACCGGAGAGGCCCAGAGTGTAAAGCTGGTCAAGTATGAGAACCTGAGTTCAAATCTCACCACGCATGTAAATTCTGAGTGGGCATAGTAGCCCGTGTGTATTTTCCATGTAGAAGCGGAGACAATGGATCCCTCCGGTAAGCTGGGTAAGTAGACTGGCCCCTGCCTTGATGAGTACGGTAGTGACTGATTCAGAAAGATTCCAGAAGCCATCCTTGGCCATTCACATGTATGCACACACACAGATGCAAACAGGCTTATGCACACACATGCACCTTATACACTCAGTCACATGCAAATATATGTATGTACACACACACACACATGTATGCATGCATGATGGTTTTTAAAGTTGTTCTCATGATACAAAGTGATACATATTTTCACTCCCTACACTTTTTGATTTATTTTTAATCATGTGTACATCTTTCCATGTGCACAAGCGAGCAGGTGCCTGCAGAAGCCAGGAGAAAGCCTCACATCCCTTTGAACTGAATTTACACCAAATGCGGGTGCTGTGACCAGAACTCGGGGTCCTGTGGAAGAAGAGGAAGAGCCATCTGTCCGACCCCACGTTTCTTTATGACACGCCTCTGCAGTTCTACAGTTCGAGTCAAACGAAGATTTGTTTCTGCGAACTGTAATTGGATTTTCGTTGTCACGGGGCTGTCAGGCTGTATATTATTTTTGTCCTGGACAAGTGTGGTTTGCACGACTCTAAAGACTTGCTTCAGTGGTGAATGAGAAAGCTGAGCTTCCTCGTAGGGAGTTGAAAACTTTTTTTTAATTCCCTCAAGCTCTATTCAGATTAAATGTTTGATCTACTGTCAGTTTTTGAAAGTCTGTATTATGTCTTTAGAAGTTTAAGCACCTTGATATATTACAGCCAGACTCTCAAAGGATGTCAAAACTGTGGTTGGTTTTTTGTTTGGTTTTGGAGACAAGATCATATACATACATACATACATACATACATACATACATACATACTACATACATACATACATACTACATACATACAATCCCAGGAGATATATATATTACATTTACTATACAGTCAAGGATAAACTTGTTCTTCAATCCTCCTGCCCCTTCCTCTCAGAGTGCTATAGACTATAGCTCTAGGTATCCCTGTGCCTGGATTTATAATGTTGGGGATCAAACCCAGAGCTTGCACATGCCAGGCAAACATTTTCCCAACTGAGGTACTCCTCTAGCCCTGCCTGACATGCCATTTCTTAGACAGTAATTTTACTCTGACGCAGCAAAGGAGCACATGATCCCATCATTATGGGAGACAATGGCAAACTGCAAGGGAAAATCACATCCTAATTTTGCCACTGAGTCACCACCTCACTTGGCCTCAGGTTTCCTGCCTGTAAAATGGGAATAATTAACACTTTCTTGTAAAATTCTCCTGAGCCTCCAAAAGAAAGATCCAACAAAGGGACCAAGCATGGTTCTATTAATGATAATTGAAGCAAGGGTGAGAGACAATAGCGTTTGGGTGAAATGGAAATCTGCAAGATCAGGGCAGACAAAACACAGCGGATGCCGCAGTGAGAGCCAAACAGCAATTTTGCAGAATCCAGGCTGGTTTTTTGTTTGTTTGGCTGGTTGATTTGGTTTTTCAAAACAGGGTTTTTCTGTTTAGCCCTAGCTGTCCTGGCACTCACTCTGTAGACCAGGTTAGCCTTGAACTCACAGAGATCCCATGCCTCTGCTTCCAACTGCTGAAATTAAAGGCGTGTGCCACCACTGTCTGACTTGTTTGCTTTAAGTTTTTTTTAATTATTGTATTTATAGTGTGTGTGTGTGTCTGTGTGCATGTGTGTTTTGCATGTCTATGCATGTGTGTGTATGCATGTGTGATTGTGTGTATGCACATTGTGTTTTGTGCACATGTACATGTGTGTTTGTGTGTGTACACCTGTGTGTGTTTGTGTGTATGCATGTGTGTGTGTGCACATGTGTATGTAGGTGCCCGCAAAGAGGGGGCATTGATCCCCTGAAGCTGGAGTTACAGGTTGTGAACTACTCAATGTGGGTGCTTGGAACCAACCACAGGTCCCCTGCAAGAGAAGTAGGTGCTTTTAACCATTAAGCCATCTCTCCAACTCTTCCAATGTTCTTTTAAAAGGCTTTGTGGGGACAGACAGGGATCTCACTAACAATTCTGGGGGAAAAAAAATCATCTAATCCCCTAGCAACACCCATGGGCAGAGCATTGTGTCAGACACCACAGAGACACCAAAGACACAGACACAGTTTCTGCCTTTAAGGGTTTAATAAATTAGAGGCTGATGATGTGTCTTGAAGCTCACACTGGGTTCAGCCAGCTCGAGGCCACCTGGACTACATGAGACACTGAAGTGTGCCTTGGTGTTACTGTTGATCTGAGCAAGTGACTGAGACTTGTTCATTGTTTTCCATTTCCTTTTATTTGTTTGTTTGGGATAGTAGGATTGAACCCAGAACTTTGTGCATGTTGCTAAGTGTCCTACCACTGAGCCACTCCACCAGCCCTCCCTGGAGGATTCTAGGCAGGGGCTCTACCACTGAGCCACGCCCCCAGCCCCTCACTGGGGGATTCTAGGCAGGGGCTCTACCACTGAGCCACGCCCCCAGCCCCTCACTGGGGGATTCTAGGCAGGTGCTCTACCACTGAGCCACACCCCCAGCCCCTCACTGGGGGATTCTAGGCAGGAGCTCTACCACTGAGCCACACCCCCAGCCCCTCACTGGGGATTCTAGGCAAGTGCTCTACCACTGAGCCACGCCCCCAGCCCCTCACTGGGGGATTCTAGGCAAGTGCTCTACCACTGAGCCACGCCCCCAGCCCCTCACTGGGGATTCTAGGCAGGGGCTCTACCACTGAACCACACCCTGGCCCCTCACTGGGGGATTCTAGGCAGGGGCTCTACCACTGAGCTACACCCCAGCCCCTCACTGGGGGATTCTAGGCAGGTGGTTTACAGCCAAACCTCATCCCTAGATGTTTATTCTCTCTATCCCTAATCCACATCCCTAGCTTTGAGACTCATTCTGGCTTCAGATAAGCAAAAGAATTTAGAAATGACGGTTCTTGAGTCGGGCAGGATTTAAAGGCAGGAGAGGGACAGGTGGAGGATATTTGGAATCAGGAAAAGCATGCTCAATGTGACACAGACCCATGGAGCAGAGCATTGTGTCAGACAATTCTCCTAACACACAGAAGGGACACACAGCAGGCTGCTAAGCTGGAAGCTGAGGCGATAGGGTGCCAGCAAGGTGAGAACATGCTAGAGATCCTCTCCTGAGAATCAAAGGGAAGCTTGTCATTTTGGACACGATGCCTCCATGCTGCCTGCCATGCAGGTCCTGCCAAGGTCCCACTCCCTACACCGAAACGAGCAAGCTATTAACTCATCTCTCCGTTCAGCAAAACAGAGGCTGTTGGCTCACCACACAGCCACACGCTCTCCATTCACACAGGTAGTCGCCAGCAAAAAAAATCACCCTGAGGTACTGGAAAGATGGCTCCGCAGCTAGGAACACAGTCTGATGTTGCAAAGGACCCAAGTTCCAGTCCAATGCCCATCACTGCCTATGATGCTGGTTCCACGGAGATCTTACCCTAGCTGGGTGTGGTAGCGCACACCTTTAGTCGCAACCCTCAGGAGGCAGAGACAAGGGATTCTGGTGAGTTCCGGGCCAGACAGAACCACATAGTGAGGCAAACCAACCAACCAACAAAAAAACCAACTGGACTGAGGCAGGGGACTGCAGAGGTGGCTCAGCAAGAAAAGGTATCTGGGGGTTGGGGATTTAGCTCAGCGGAAGAGCGCTTGCCTAGCAAGCGCAAGGCCCTGGGTTCGGTCCCCAGCTCCGGAAAAAAAAGAAAAAAAGAAAAAAAGAAAAAGAAAAAAGAAAAGCTATCTGTCAACTTGCCACCAAGCCTGCTGATCTGAGTTCAATCCCTGGAACCCATATGGTAGGAGAGAGAATTGACACCAGCAAGTTGTCCTGTGTCCTATGTGTGCATGCTGTGTGGTGAGTGTCTGATAAAGCACACACACATACACATAGCACACACACATACACATTGAACACATCCACACACATGCACATAACACACATGCACACACATTAAACACACACACATTAGCAGGATCTATTTCACCCTTATATAACTGTGTTCCACCCACATTTCTTTTCTTTTTTTTTTTTTAATTTTTCTTCTCCTCCACTCATATTTTAGTACATTTTCTAGACATGAGGATGGAAAGGTAGAGCTCTGGAAAGAAATGGAGAGGGTACAAGGTCTCAGGGGCTTGCTTGATTGTGTGTGTGTGTGTGTGTGTGTGTGTGCATATGGATAAAGGTATACTTGTGTGCATGTGCATACACACGGGTGTGTGTAGTCAGAGACAGAGAACAACTCCGGTACCATTCATCAGGCACCACCCACCGTCTTTTGTTTAATTGGGGGGGTCTCTCACTGGTCTGGAATTCTCTAAATAGTCTAGGCTGGCTGGCCAGGGAATCCCAAGGATCCACCTTCCCCTCACCCCTTTAGGGATTCCAAGCCAGTGCCACCATACCCATCGACATTTTACTTGGGTTCTGGGGATGAGACTCATATTCATATCCAAATGCTTGCAGTGCAAGCACTTTGCAGACTGAGCATCTTCCCAGCCCAATGATCCAACCAGCTTTTAATGACGTGATGTCACCTCCCTCTCCCAAGGTCTTTCTCAAGCAACTAATGTATTTACTTATGATTTAATTCTCCAAACAGTATTCATTTGGGCTAGATCCGCAGCCTGAGACCGGCGTGTGATCCCTAGTTCTCCGTCCCTACACATGGAAGAAAGAAATTCCAAAGGGAGAAAGGATTTCCCCACCTGCTACCCCACCCTGGTCCTCTGGCTTGTCTTTGCTGGTTAGTGAACGCCTTTACTTCCCCAACATGCATTCTTCAAGCCGCAAAGCATTGTAATACTTTGCTGCTTTGGCAACATAACCACTTATTACCAGTTTGAGATGTGTTTTGGGTAGGTCTGACTTTGGCAAGGGGCTAGCCTCACAGTCAACCTAAAGTTCTGTTTTGCTGGGACTTTTTTTTTTTTTTTGAGAGAGATCCGGGCCAAGACCACAACCACATACAGCGAAACAAAATTCCCTGCCTTTTTTGAATACAATTCGAAATAAAGTAGACTCCTATCTACAATTGCTACTGAGGGCTGTGTCAGGCTGCCAGCGATGGAGTGTGTGTGTTTGTGTGGTGTGTGTGTGTGTATGTGTGTGTGTGTGTGTGTGTGTGTGTGTGTGTGTGTGTGTACATGAATTCATGCTTTCTGGGAACTAGTAAAGCAAGGTGGCTGGGAATACAATAACTTCTTCCCTAAGGAGAGTTTAAAATATCACTAGAGGTGGGGCGGCAAGGTGGCTTGGTGGTTAAGGACACTTGCTACCAAGCCTAATAAACCTAGTTCAATCTCCAAGACCCACATGATAAGAGAGAAACACACACACACACACACACACACACACACACAGTCACACACACAGTCACACACACACACACACACGCTCATACACACACACACACACACTCATACATACACACAAAATGAAATAAGAAAATGTCTTTAATTTAATGGGGAGACAATTCAGGCGGCTAAGTGCTTGTCACACAAACATGAGAAGCTGGGTACAAGGCCCAGTACCCAGGTAAGAAAGCTAGATATAGAGATTCGGGGCCAGAATCCCAGCACTTGGGAGGCAGACACAGGAGGATACACCCCTAGGGCTTGCTAGCCAGCTAGACTAGCTGAATTAGAAAGTTTGAGATTCTGGGAGGATCTCTTACCCTCGAAGACACACAAACACATACATACACATACTACACACACACATATATATGTACACATACATACAGATATACACATATATATATACATACACATACTACACACACACATATATATGTACACATACATACAGATATACACATATATATATACATGCACACACACACACACACACACACACACACATACACACACACATTTCCCTGGAGGAACATCAGCTATGGTTGATGATAAATAGCATGCACAAGAAAATAACATCTGACAGAAACAAAAAGCTCCCAGAGCACGACCCTGCACAGCGCGACCCTGCACAGCGTGACCCTGCACAGAGCGACCCTGCAGAGGTGTGTTACTATGGCCCCAAACGAACACCCTTGGGATTTCAAGGGGATGAAACACTCCGTCTCTTTCCAACCCAGCTTCGTGTCTGCCGTCTACTTCCTTCCCCTTGGGAACTTCTGAGCCTGCTCCCCAACCCCCCAGCTATAAAACATTTATGGGAACTCTCTCAGCAGAGGGTCAGCAATAGAGCCACGTGGGACATCCTGAGGTAGGAAGTCACAATCTTGGAAGAGCCCTCTCTCTGCCTATAAAAAACACCTAATCCCTGCCTTCATTAAACACTGGGTTTTCAACAAGTGTGTCTCGAGCTAGGCCTTGCAAGCAGGTTTTCTAGGCAGGAAGAGGTTCAGAGAGGGTTGGCGGAGCTGGGAATGAATGCCAGAGCCTAGCGTGTAGCCGCTAAACACCCTGTCGTTGAGACACATCCCCCAGGCCCTATGTATGTCGGGGTTTTCTGTACCACCCAGACCTAATCCACCCTGTCCACGTCCGTCCGATCCGCTCTCTACTGGTCAGGATCAACCACAGTGTCCAAAGGAGAGTCTCTTCCCCGCCCCTGCAGGTGACCCTCGGTACTGCTGGCCCGGGAAGAATTGTGGGCTTACCTTGCAGCAGCCGACTTGCCAGCGTTCCTTGGCAGCGGCGCTCTTGTCTGCAGACATCTTTCTGTGGTAGTGGAGGCTCCAGACACCCTGGTCCAGGGCATCTATCATAAAAATGGATAACTTGACCTTGCTCTTGAATGAACCATTGATTGCAAAGATGATGAGGAGAGTCAAAAGTCCCCCTTAAGTACAGCGGGGCTGGCGGTTTGGCAATCTAAGCGGCTGGAAGAGGGCGTGTTTCCCTAGTCATCATTGAGAATCTACTTAATAATTGCCCAAGGTTCGTTCTTCCTCACTCGAGGGGAGTCTGATTTAATGGACTGTCTGGCAAGGGGGAGAATCTGATTAACTAGCCTTCTCTGGCTTCCACCTTGGGAAGGGAGGGGTCGCAGATACGAGAGTTCAAGGCGGGCAGTTTAGGGAACCAATTGGAACCGATTTCAAACGGGTACCTCTGCTTTTCAGCACTCCTAAATTTAATACCGGCTCGTGAGTGGGAGTCAGGATCAGTTTACACAAGCTACGCTTGATCAGATCACCAGTTTTATTACCAACTGAGTCGGAGCGGGTGGCAAAGTTTGGTTCTATTTGTTTTTGGACTCGCTTTGAGTTTTACCAAGGAGCTTCCCACTCCTTAAGTCGCGTGCTCTTTTTCTTCAAAAATGAGCTTCCTAAGGAAAAAGGGTGGGAGAGAAAAAATGACCCTGTATCCCTTCCTTGTCTTCTGCGTGTAGCCTGATTTATTTAAGTTCTATTTGTCTCAAACAAATCCTGCCCCAGTTTCTCCCAAGGTCACCACTCCCCCCGCCCCACCCCCAATGTCCTCAGAGCAGAGCGTTTGACACCGGCTCGGAATCTTGTAGCTTCTCGCCTTTCTGCTCCCAGAGGAATCTGTTACTCAGCACTTCAAAGTCCAGGACTTGTTTGCACCTCTCGTTTCAAACAATAGACCAAATTTCCTGTGCAGCCTCTCCTCAAGACCGCCTACCCGGGGCTCCCTGGAACGATCCAAGCTGCCTCTGCTGCGGCTGGATCTGAAGGAGCCTGGTGCTCTTTCAGCCCTTGTCTCTGAGGCCCGAGGTCAAAGGCACAAACAACAGTCAGACGGCAGCGTGTTCACTGGGCAACTTTGAATCCGTTGCTAACCCGTGGACCTCAGTGTTCTCGGGAATAACATAACCTGCTCTTCCCCACAGAGTTGGTGTTGATACTGAGGTGAAACAATGAGGGATTAAAAACAGTCTCTGGGGTTGGAGAGGTGGCCCAGTGGTTATTCTTCCAGATGACCCCTGTTTCAATTCCCAGCATCCATATTGGTGGCTCACAACCGTCTGTGACTCGAGTCCCAGTGGATCGAATGGCTTCCAGGGCACTGCACAAATGTGGTGAACAAATGTATGTATGTGCAGGCAAAATATGTAATATATATATGTAATATATATTATATGTATATGTAATATATATGGCTTCGATGTGTTTGGGGGTCTCTCACTATGAGGTTCTGGCTGGTCTGGAACTAGCTATGTAGACCAGGTTGACCTTGAACTCACAGCCTGCCTCTGCCTCATAATTGTTAGAATTAAATGTGTGGAATACAGATATAAAATAAAACATACAATTTCTAGGCTAGGGATGTAGCTCAATGATAGAACAAACTTACTCAGTGTATGTAATGTCCCTGGTTTAATTCCCAACACTGGGATGAAGAAGGGGGAGGGGGAGGTGCTGTGGTTGTGCCTTAGTTGGTAGATTGCTTGCATAGCAAGCAGAAAGCCCTGGGTTCCATCTATAACACTCACAAGCCTAGCATGGCGCATGCCTATAATCCTAGCACTCACAGGTAGAGATAGAACAATCCAGAATTCAAGGTCAGAGGCTACAGAGATGGCTCAGCAGTCAAGCACAATTGTCTCTGGCTGAACATCTCAGTTTAGTTCCCAGTACTCCTATGAGAGTGTTCACAGCAACCTATACTCCAGCTCCTAGGGATCCAGCGCCCTCTCTGGCCATCACAGGAACCTGCACTTGTGTGCACATACAAATACACATGCACCCACAGAAATACGAATTTAATTTTAAAAAGAGTTTGAGGGGTTGGGGATTTAAGCTCAGGGGTAGAGCGCTTGCCTAGCAAGCGCAAGGCCCTGGGTTCGGTCCCCAGCTCCAAAAAAAAAGAAAAGTAAAAAAAGAAAAGAGTTTGAGGTTATCCTTGTTTGTATAGCCTAATGTATGTGCGACCCTATCCAAAATACAAGTCCAGCTTCTACCTCCTCCTCGTAATTATCAAAAGGACCCTGTGGGATCTTTGTTAGAATTTAGTTACTTACTACGCTGAAAGCTTTAAGCCTGCACATGGCACTCTTGTTTGAGATAGGGTTTCATTTAACACATGCTGACCTTGAACTCACTGGGTAGCTGAGGAGGACCCTGAACGTCTGATCCTCCTGCATCTGCCTCCTGAGTGCTGAGATTACAAAACATGTGCCACCTTGTCTGTCTCTCAGCCAGTTTCAGTTTTGTTTCTTCTTCCTCATTCCAGAGGGGATCCTTGGTCACACCCTTTCTTCACTCGGCTGGCTCACTGTCTCTAATTCTTGTCATAGCAACAGCTCATCTTGTTCACTAGTCCAGATGTGTCTTATAATAGTCATAGCTCAGACTTTTGTTTTTGTGATACAGCCCAGGCTGGTCTAGAACTCTCCGATCTCCTGCCTAGACTCCCCCAGTGAGGGGCTGGGGGCGTGGCTCAGTGGGAGAGCCCCTGCCTAGACTCCCCCAGTGAGGGGCTGGGGGCGTGGCTCAGTGGGAGAATGTGTGCTTATCATGTGTGGAAGGTCCTAGGTTCCATCCTGCAGAACATCGAAAGGCAAAAGAAAAAGTTACCTCCTACATAAAAACAGTGTTCTTGCCTATTCTCACCTCTCTCAATCCACTCACAAATAAGGACCAGAGGACCTGAAGTGACCACACATACCTGCCTTTATGGATGGTGTTGAAATCAAAACAAGCCTGCAGCTTCTTTGTCCTCAGGGGGAAACTGCTGGTAAGCCAGTTTTGTCACTCATGAAAAAGCCTTCTCAGGTCACAGGTAATTTTCGGTCTGGCTAGAGGGCTCTGAGTCAAGGTCCCTTTAATACCCTGTAAGTTAAGAGTAAATCACATTGGTTCAAGTGGACTTCCTGGACAACCTCGCCTCCTTGTTGGTGAACTAACAGAGCAGGAGAAATGTCCGTCCTGACTCATCTTCCTCCATGCACACTCCCTCTGGCTCACTGGACTGGACTATAACCATAGCCATGGACTTGTAGTTCCCAGATTCCTAAGCCTTTGGACTCATCTCCCTAACTTGCTAGAGGTGGTGGTGGTCCAGTGACTCACCGAAGCTGCTCCAAGTCCAAAGACCCAGAAGCCTAATAAAACAGCCTTCCCACCTACCACCTCACACCCCACCAGTCAACCCAGGTCTCCTTGTTTTGTGTCCCGGGGCCAAGATTGCAACAACCGTCCAGGAGAAGGCAAGCAGCTTCAGTAGGAAAACCCGCACTTCAAAAACACAGTCGGAATCAGACGGGAACTTCCTGCCTCATCCTGTCTAGCCGTCTAGCTCTTGCCTGGGAGGTTAAGTTTCCCTGGCAAGCCATCCATTCATACAATAATAAAGCCAGTCCTGGTGGCAAAGTCTCGTTATTCTAGGTACTCAGGCTAACAGAATAACAACCTCGAGGCCAGCCTGGGCTACAGAGTAAACGCGAGGATAGCTTGGAAAACTTCGTGAAACCCTTGTATTCAAATATAATTTCAAAAGGAGCTGGAGGCATGGTTCAGCAGTAGAGCCCCTGCCTAGAATCCCCCATTGATGGGCTGGGGGCGTGGCTCAGTGGTAGAGCCCCTGCCTAGAATCCCCCAGTGAGGGGCTGGGGGCGTGGCTCAGTGGTAGAGCCCCTGCCTAGAATCCCCATTGAGGGGCTGGGGGCGTGGCTCAGCTGTAGAGGATTTGCTCAAAGATGTGAGACCCCAAGTTCACCTTCGGAACTGCAAAACAAATAAAAGGCCAGTATCTCCAACAGGTACCAAGAATAAAACTAGGTGCTAGGTTTGGAAGATCAAGCTGACCCCCTGGTTTATATCAGGTCCTAAACCTGCTAATGATCCAACAGTAACCAAATCATGTCTGTAAACTGATGTCAGCAACCCTATTGGGTGATTATTATAAATTGCCACAACAATAGATTAGTGGGAAAGAATCCCAATGATGAAGCAAAATGTGTGACTTCTGACAGACTGACCTACCAAGTCTCTTTTGTTCCCATCTGTAAAATGGGACCAATCGCACTTGCCTTATGCACACGAATTAGATAATAAGAAGATGTATGTCCAGTGACTGTGAGGTGGCCAACACATGAAAAGACTTTTTTTCCCATTCAAATATCACTTTATTTGTTCATTAGTATATTTTTTATTAATTTGTTTATCAATTTGTATATTTAGAGGCAGAGTCTCAGTTAGTGGAGGCTGGATTTGAATTCTTTTTTCTTAATTATTATCCTTAAATTGTTTTAATTTCCTTTTCATTTATTACTGAGTGAATTCATGTGTGTTTGTGTATATATATATATATATATATATATATATATATATATATATATATACACTCTTGTGCCACAGTGGGTGCTTGGAGGTCAAAGGACAACTTATAGACAATCTCTTTCTACTATATATGTCCCAGAGAACGAACCCAGGTTGTCAGGCTTGTGAGCAAGCCTCTTTACTCTCCAAGGGTAAAGTCTCACACTATAAATTGCCTAGGTCAATCTGAAATTTATACTGTAGCCCATACTGATCTCAAACTGAAGATCCTCCTGCCTCAGCTCTGCCTCAGCTCCCAGGGTACTGGGATCACCACACCTGCCTCCTCTGTGAATACTTCTCAGTTGTAGATCCTTACAGCATGCTCAGGCTCAAGAGGATGCTCAGACGCAGTATACGAAAGAGGAAGCATAAACCAGCACATGGATGTCACCATTTCTGCCTGGTCTAGTGTCTCTTTGCTTCTGATGTAAATAATTTACAGCATTAAAGATGAGTTAACAGCAGGTCTTTGAGGGACAGAAGAACATTCTAGAGTGAGGGATTGTCTTCATAATAAAGTACTCTGCTGGGCAGGGGACGATTCCGCATCGAGACAAGCATCTTTTCCATGGTTATTAATCCGGTTGGATGGGACTTTTTAATAATTAAGTAGGATGACTGGAATGTAAGTGATGTTTTATGAAGCCAAATGAAATGTACATTTAGGAATTTAATTTGAAACATTGCCTGCTTGGTTATTGTATTTTTCATAATTGCAGATGTTTGAAAACTGTGTTTCCGCATTCTGTATCGCGTTATCTGCGCGTGCACTTACCAGCTCGCTTTATTTATGGAGTGCTATTTCTTACATTTTAATAAAAAATGGGAGAGTTTTATTCTTTTTAACACTCGTTTAATAAGTGTGTGGCAAATGTTTGCCACACGGTGTGTGTGTGGAGGTCAGAGGACAACTTGAGAGAGTCGACTCTCTCTTTTCACCAAGTGGGTCTTGGGGGAATCGAACACAGGTCCTTGAGTTGGGTGGCAGACGCCTTTGCTGCTTAGCTCTCTCCCCGAGCCCCATAGAAGCACTTTAGATCTAAACCCCTCAGTGAGCTAATCACCAAAGAAAGAGTCAGAAAGAAAGAAAGAAAGAAAGAAAGAAAGAAAGAAAGAAAGAAAGAAAGAGAGAGAGAGAGGAAGGAAGGAAGGAAGGAAGGAAAGAAAGAAAGAGAGGAAGGAAGGAAAGAAAGGAAGGAAGGAAGGAAGGAAAGAAAGGAAGGAAGGAAGGAAGGAAGGAAAGAAAGAAAGAAAGAAAGAAAGAAAGAAAGAAAGAAAGCAAGCAAGCAAGCCCAAGTGGCAGGAGACCATCAGTCAGAACTCTTGTTTCACAAATGTCTCCACGTTTGTTTGAGTTTCCGAAATTTTCCTTGTCATTTCCAAAATCAATACAAAGTACAGCTAAACACCAGACTTCGCTGCTCCTCTCCAGACAAAATAAAAGACTGAAGACTCCACTCTCACCAGCTGTCCATGGCAGAAGAGCGAGTTGCTTAATGCCATCGTTTTGTTTCCTTCCTCTTTTTATTTTTTTTTTAACATCACTCAGTCCCACCACCTCTCGCTCCGCCCCCGGTGCACACACACCGTATCTGTGAATGAGCGGCGTGAAGGAGCGGGACAGCTGGCAGCCTTCAGTTTGGTTGATCAATACCGACAGCATGGTGAGGAAGGAGCTACCACCGTCATCACCCATCCCCCGCCAACCACTTCCCGTCATCGAGGCGCCTCCTGCTCCTATGTGGAGAATAAGTCATTTACTTAGGCTACCTAAAAAAATGATTTGAAAGCTATACTTTTTTTTTCTACTAAAAGACAATTTTTAAAGGTTTATTATTTATTTTTATTTGTGCATACACACACACACACACACAGCCCTTTTCTTGGGCAGGGTTACACTGTATGTTCCTGGCTGTTCTTGAACTTGCTCTGTAGACCAGGCTGTCCTTGAACTCACAGAGTTAAGCCTGCCACTGCCTCCTGGGTGCTGTGATTAAAGGTTCCACCATACTTAGCTTATTTTGTTTTTAATTATGTGTCTGTGGGGGGTTATGTGCACATGAGTATAGGTGCCTTAAGAAGCCAGGAGAGGGTGTTTGACCATCAGAAGTTGAAGACATGGGGTTGGGGATTTAGCTCAGCAGTAGAGCGCTTGCCTAGCAAGCGCAAGGCCCTGGGTTCGATCCCCAGCTCTGAAAAAAAAAAAAAAAAAAAAAAAAAAAAAAAAAAAAAAGTTGAAGACATAAGTGGTGGACAAAGATATTGGAAACTGAACTGGGGTCCTCAACAAGGCCGTAAGGACTCTTAACCACTGAGCCATCTTTCAATAGTTGTCCCCTCTCTTTAATTTTGATGAGCTCAGACTGGCACTGAGTGCTCTAAGTAACTGAAGGTAACCTCAAATTCCTGATCCTCCTGCCTTCATCTCCGGAGCGCTAGGATTACAGGTTTATGCAGTGCTGGCGATGGGCACGGGCTTCGCACCCTCCGGTGAGCCTGTTTAAAGGGGTAGACCCATTTGTGGGGTAGCCACTGACTTTGAAACTTGGAAGACACTCTCTTCAAATATGTAGCGGGGGGTTGGGGATTTGGCTCAGCGGTAGAGCGCTTGCCTAGCAACCGCAAGGCCCTGGGTTCGGTCCCCAGCTCCGGAGGGGGGGGAAAAAAATATGTAGCAGGAATAAATGGTGTATGGCAAGCAGTGCTTGGGTGAGTACAACATACCAAACACTCACGTGGTGAGAGACCCACTGCTCAGCCTTGTGACCCCAGCAGCTTCCCATGGTGGTTGAAGGCCACCCCAAGTCCTCTCGACAGACTCCAAAGAGGCTAGGATCTGGGCTCTTCTTTGGAGCCGTTGGTCCTCCACCCTGCTGAATTTCTCAGCCTGAGATGGGTTCATGGAACTGAGTCTCCCTGATTTTCTTGCCTTTTAGGGAGGGCTGAGTGGAAGAGCATAAGCCTGGATTCTGCCACTAAGGAAGCTGATGCAGGAGGATCACCACCCAGTGAAGCCCTGTCTCAAAATGAAGAAACAAACAAAAACCTGGGGCAAGATGGCCGGCTCAGGGTTAAGAGTGCTTGCAGAAGACTCACATTCAGGTCGAAGCACCCGAGTCAGGTGATTCCAGTTCCAGGGTATCCAGTGGTTCTTTGGTCCTCATCTGGCACCTTCACACGCCCATTTAAAAACAAAAATAGGGACTGGAGAGACAGCTCCACAGTTAAGAGCACTGGCTGCTCTTCCAGAGAGGCCGGGTTTGGAAGTTCCCGGCACCCACATGGGGGTTCGCAATTGTCTATAACTCTAATTTCAGGGGATCCAACCCCTTCTGACCTCCTCAATCAGCAGGTATGTCCGTGGTACACAGATAAACATGCAGACAAAAATTAATAAAATCCACACACATAAAATAAATTTGTGAAAGAGGGTTGAAGAGGGAAGAAGTAAATTAGCTTAATTTAGATTAAATTAATTTATTTTTTAAGATTTATGTATTGTATGCATATGAATACTCTGTAGATGTCATCAGACACACCAGAAGAGATCCCATTACAGATGGTGTGAGTTACCATGTGGCTGCTGGGACTTGAACTCAGGACCTCTGGAAGAGCAGTCAGTCAGTGCTCTTAACCGCTGAGCCATCTCTCCAGCCCTAAATTAGTTTAATTAATGTAAAAGTCTTAACCTGGGGATACAGTTCAGCGTCAGAATGGCTGCCTAGAATCCCCCAGTGAGGGGCTGGGGGCATGGCTCAGCAGAAAAGCATGGTTTAGCCTGTGAAGATTCTGGGTTCAGTTCCCAGTGTCCCCAAAACAAAGAAAGGGGAAGAATGGAATTAAAGCCTCGTGGATTCATTCTTTTCTGCCTTTGGGACATTTAGGTCTCAAGTGGTGGTGTCACCATGAAAATGGATATCAATCAGTAGGTTGGCTCTAGATGTACATCAGAAAGAAAATGAGTTGGCGACAATTGTCTAGACCCTCTGCCATCCTCTCTCCTTTATTTTTTTTTTCCATCTGGGTTTCTGTGGTCTCAAGTTTACTGGACATATGGATCAAGATACATCAGGGTCCTGAGATGTTGCCAAGGCCACTGTCCTGGTAACTTCTAGGACATTCCCTGTTTCCTATGCAGTCAGCTCTCCCCACTCAGCCTGTTGTCCCCACCCCTGCCTCAGTGCTCCAGCATCCTGCATGCTCCTCAAACCTACACTGCGCTCTGGTAGAGACCACGTCTCTCTGACTGGCCAGAGTCCACTCCGACTCCTCAGGCCTGTCCAGTCCGCATGCAGAATGTTCTCTTCCTCTTCTTTTGAAACGAAGTCTCCCTATATAGATTCAAACTCATGGAGACCCATTGCCCTTGCTTCCTGAGTGCTGGGATTAAAGGAATCAATGGGGAATTGTTTAATGCTGCATTTCACCAAAAGGCCAAGTATGAACATTTGTCATCTCTCTCTCTCTCTCTCTCTCTCTCTCTCTCTCTCTCTCTCTCTCTCTCGCTCTCGCTCTCTTGCTGTCCCTTCTTCCCTCCTATTTCCCTCCCTTTCATTCCTCCTATTTCCCCTCTTCTACTCTCCTCCTCTCTTCTCTTATTTTTTCTTCTCCTCTGCCACCCCTCTCCTTCCCCATCCCTTTTTGTCTCTATTTTTTATCTCTGTCTCGATCTCTCCCTTCACTCCCACCCCTTTGCTAGGGCTTGAATCAGGGCTTCCTACATACGAGACAAGTCCTCTACATGGAGCTAGCCCCAGCCTAAGATCTCTTTCTTTATAGCTACAACTTAGACAAACTGTTCATGGTAGAGCAAGCCTGTAATCCCATCACTTGAGAGGCAGAGGCAGGCACAGCTCTGTGTGTTCAAGGCCAGCCTGGTCTACAGAATGAGTTCCAGAACAGCCAGGGCTACATAGTGATACTCTGTCCCGGAGAGAGAGCAAGAGCAAGAGATTGAGAGAGAGAGAGAGAGAGAGAGAGAGAGAGAGAGAGAGAGAGAACAAGAGAGACAAGAGGAGAGAGGAGAGAAACAGAAAAAGTGAGAGAGAGAGAGAGAGAGAGAGAGAGAGAGAGAGAGAGAGAGAGAGAGGGAGAGTGGGAGGGGGGGGGAGATTAGGACAGTAGGTGTCCAGGTGTAGTGGCACCTGTCTGGAGGATCTCAAGTTCAAAGCCAGTCTGGGCTACAGAGTGAACACAATGCCTTCCCGGGTTATATAATAAGAGGCTGTTTTAAGGGAGTAAAAAGAAATTTTTTTTGAAGTGCAATATGGCCCACTTCTAATTGTGTTCTCAAGTGACCAGCCAAGCTTTGACTTCCCCCAACATCTGGCAACGGGAAGAGAGAAGGATAAGGCCTGGAGCCAGCATCAAGGCAGCCTAGAGCTGTGAATCTGATAGAAGCCCAACACTACTGAAGCCATGCCAGTCCCAGGCGTGAGCTCATCGGATGCCGGAGACGCTTGTAGCAACTTGTCCACGGCCTTCCCTGCTGCTGTTTTTCGTAATTCGTGATTCACAGATTTTTTTTTTCCTACAACAAAAACATTCAGATTACATTTTTATAGGAGATGTTTTTTAGTCCTTATACACGCGTTATCAACTACTTCAATCACAAAATAAACTCTGCCCACCTCCGTAATTATTTAAGGATTTTTTTTTTCCCTCGCTTGTTTTTCTGCTTAATGTGATCCGAGATAAGAAAGGCCGGGTATTGGGAGGTGGCAGTTACGCTGGGGCCTTATCGGTGATGGAGCCAGTTTGGATGACTCAGTTTGCTTTGCTTGGCGGAACAATCACTTACAAAAAAAAAAAAATCATAAGAACCTATTTGTCTATATATTTAATTATTTATGTGTCTGTTGGGGGGTTACGGGTGGTGAATGGACCATAGCAGTGAGGAAGTCAGGGGACAGCTTGCAGGAATCACTTCTCTCATTTGACCGTGCGGGTCCTGGGGATCAAACTTGACGTGGCTAGACTCGGCGGCAAGCACTTTGTCTGTGGAACCCTCTCACCTGCCCAAGAGTCTGCATTTTAAGATTCACTTTATTTATGGATTGTGTCTGTATATACATGTGGGTGGGAGCAGGCATGCTCCCACATGCGCATGGAGGCCAGAGCATGACGTTTTGGAAGTCTGTTCTCTCCTACCATGTGGGGCTCGGCGGGGCTCGAACTCAGGTCTTCATTCCTGGCGATAAGCACTTCTAGCCGCTGAGCCTTCTTGGCTGGCCCAGAATAAGACCTTTGGGTTATTGTTGTTTGGGTTTGGGTTTCTTGTTTGTTTCCTTGTTTCTCCGACCCCTGAATATGATTGACATGTGATGGACAGGTGGGTATGCGCTCTGTGTGTGTGTATGATTGCAAACTCAGGCACTACAGCACAGAGGACAACCTTGTGTGTTGGTCTTGGCCTTCCTCATTGTTTGAGGCAAGGTTCTCTGTATAAGCTGGTTAGCTGGCCCATGAGCTTTTAGGCATTCTCTTGCCTCCACCGCCGCCTCTCCTCAGGATTGCTTGCATTACAGACGTGCATAATATTGCATCTGGCTGTATGTGTTGTCTGGAGATCGAAGCCCAGGTGTTCCTCCCTTCTCTACAGTAGGGGCTTTACCCATTGAGCCATCTTTCCAGCCCATCTCTTCTTTCTGTCAGAATAACCGAAGCCTAGAATAACTTTACATTCTCTATACAACCAAAGATAGCACTGAACTTCCGGGTCCTCCTGCCTCCACCTCCCCAGTGCTGGAATTACGGAAGTACACTACCGGTTTACACAGTGCTGCCGTTGGAACCCAATGCTCCCTGCGTACTCGGCAAGCGCTGTACCAAACCGAGCCGCATCCCCGGCCCTCAGAACATCATGTGTATTCCTTTCAGTAGCCTCCTACGTAATCACTAAAGGATGGTCTGCGAGCCAATCAAATCCCCTTAATCAAGTGACTTCCCCCTCAGCAAGGCGCCATTCAGCTTACTGCTGACTTTGTTCCTGCCATTTTAAACTCATCGCTAATCTTCATTTCTCTAGCGTCCGAGTTTCTGCGACTTCAAGGGGGAGTCGTGCGCTCAAATGTCTTCAAATGGCAGGAGGAAAGGGGAAACTATCTCTCTCTCTCTTTTTTTTTTTTTTTTCTTCTTTTTTTTCAGGCCTTGCGCTTGCTAGGCAAACGCTCTACCATTGAGCTAAATCCCCAACCCCGGAAACTATCTCAAATAAGGATAGAGAGGCTGGCAAAGATGGCTTAGGGCTGCGGCTCTCAACCTGTGGGTTGTGACCCCATTGTTCACCTGCATCTCCAAAAATATTTACGTTACGATTCACAATGGCAGCAACATTCTGGTTGTGAAGTAGCAATGGAAATGATGCTATGGTTGGGGGTCACCACAACAGGAACTGTATTAAAGGGTTGTAGCATCAGGAAGCACTGAGAGCCACTGGCTTGGGGGGGGGGGAAGGCATGTGCAGCCAAGGCAGATGACCCAAGTTCAAGTTCTCAGACCCACGTGGTAGAAGGCGAGAAACAACTCCCAGGAGTTGTCTTCTGACTTATCTACCTGTGCCCAGGTTCCTGTTCACACACACAAGTTGGGGACACCCCTGTAATCCCAACCCTGGGGTAGCTGAGGCAGGAGAATCACTTCAAGTTTGACACCTTACAAACCTCAGCCATATATATATATATAGTTTTTAATGACCTCGCTGCTGCTTTAACTGTTTCCCCTGCTGCTCACAACCGCTCCCCTTACATTCATGAAAGTGTTGGTGGATCCTCAGATTGATCGGATCCCATTAAGGCGCCAAACTTGAAACTGTCTCAGAGTTGCCTCCAGGAGTGCCTGACCTAATATCGACGGCAAAGTGGAAGGCACCAGGGCTGCAGGGCAGCTATAGAACTTCAGGACACAGATGACAAGCAAGAGCCCTCGGCCCCATCTCTCTCTAGCCTCCTGTCCTTTAGTCATCATTACGTCATCACTACCACCCCGACCCTCACCCCACCCCTGCTGTTCACCCCTCTCCTCCCTCCCCTCCTCCACCCTCCCTTTCTCTTTTTCACCTCCTGCAAGGACTAGGACAAAATCTGTAAACAGGAATCAGGATATGCCTCAGTGGGTAGAGCATTTGCTATTGAAATGGGAGGAATGAGTTCAAATCATGGAAAGCCAGCCCTGAGCATGCCAGTAATTCCAGTGCTTGAGATGGGGAGGTAGGGAGAGAAAAATCCCAGGAAGTTCAAGGGCCAGCTTGCCTTGGGTGTGCTGTGGAGTCTCAAACAAGCTCATATACATTGGGGGTACACGAATACCTGTAAAAACACAGGAAGAGCATTAGAGAGAGGTAATGGGGGTACCTAAGATTAAATTGACATTCTATAAATGTATGAAATTGCCAATTAAAATAAGCAGGATTTTTTTTTTTCGGAGCTGGGGACCGAACCCAGGGCCTTGTGCTTGCTAGGCAAGCGCTCTACCACTGAGCTAAATCCCCAATCCCGAGCAGATTTTTTAAAAACTGTATATATGCTTAGCCTTCCAACATAAGGGCTGTTAGACGTGAATAAATACAGAGCTATGTAATTGTTATACAAATGTTCTGTCACATATATCTTTATTCCCATGTAGCCACAGTAGAAAGCACACACAGAGGGCCGGCGAGCTTTTGGTAAAGTGCTTAGTGTACAAACGTGAACACCTGAGTTTGCTCTCCGGCACCTACGTAATGAACCAGGAGAATGTGGCATACATATGCTTGTAACCCTGGCAGTGGTGAGGTGAAGAAAGAAGGGTCCCTGGGACTCATGGCCAGCCAGCCTAGCTGAATCAGTGAGCAGCACATTCACTGAGAAACCCTGTTTCACAATACAAAGTCAGGGCAGGCAGGATGGCTCAGTGGGTAGCAGCACTTGCCACCAAGCCTGGTGTTGACCTGAATTTGACCCCCACATGGTGAAAGGAGAGAACCAACTCCCAAAAGTTGTCCTCTTACCCACCTTTACAGCCAAGTACACACATACACACACACACAGACAGAGACACACACACACACATACACACACATACCATTCATGCACACACACATACGCACAAATACCACTCATGCATACATGCACACATGCATACACGTACACACTCACACACCACTGAGTCTAATGTGCCAGTCAGAGGCAACAGAGCTTAAATTGGAACCAAGACACTTGGCCTTCAAACCACTCTGGCTGGCAGGGATAGATCTGGAAGGCGCTTAGTATCTGTTAGCCCAGACCCATTCCCAAATTGAGCAGTGAGTGGTCCCCGTGGAAGTGAGGCTTCAATCAAACTGCTGCATGGGAGCGTTCACAACGGCACGCGGAGCGGGCTGCGACTCCAGCACACACGCTTCCTCTGCAAGAAACAAGAAACGCAACACATTTTCATCACGGCGATTTACATAGTTCTTTATGCATGAAATTATGAACAGCTGTTATTTTGTTGCGTTCACAAGAACTGAAAAGGCAGAGAGAGAGAGAGACAGAGACAGAGACAGACAGAGAGACAGAGACAGAGAGAGACAGAGACAGAAGGAGAGAGAGAGAGACAGAGAGAGATAGAGAGAGACAGAGAGAGAGAAACAGAGAGAGACAGAGAGAGAGAGAGAGAGAGAGAGAGAGAGAGAGAGAGAGAGAGAGAGAGAGACATGTTAGGCAAACTGCCTCTGGCTTCTCTGTCTAACACTTTTCTTTCCCCACAGAATAGCAGACAATGGGTTTACCAGATGTCATTGCCTGCTTGGGAAGGACCCAGAAATGTCTGTGACTGGCGGCCTCTCTTTCTCTAGGCAGGTGCTCTATCAGCTAAGCCACAGATACCTCCAGCCCTCTGACCTCTTTAAATAAACACGTTTTTTACATAAAAAGTTAACATTGTATTTATTTATTTATTGTGTGTGTGTGTGTGTGTGTGTGTGTGTGTGTGTGTACATGTGTTGTGTCAGAATATGCACATGGCATTCAGAGAACAAATTTCAGAAGTCAATTCTCTCCTACCATGTGCGTCCCGGGACTCAAACTCAGGCCATCAGGCTTGGCAGCAAGCATCTTTCGGACTGAGCCATCTCACCTATGACCTCTTCTATTTTTCTTGAAATGCAATGAGCATAATGGGTCCAGCCTACAGCCAGAGCTATCTTGACATGATGATTCATCCTAGTGAAATGCACACTTCTGGGTTTGTCCTTCTAGTCTAAAGTATCGTTCACGCACCCAGGCTTTCTCCTCACTGGCTGAGGAAGACTGTATGGCGTGCAAGACTCCCATGAGCCAGATATCACACATCGGCCTTAGAGCAAGTCTGGGGTAGGATCTATTATTGGTTCTTATCATGAAGCAGGAGACAAGTCAGAGACCCATAGAGATATCACATGTGTGCCTGTGTATGTGTGTGTGTGTGTGTGTGTGTGTGTGTGTATGCAGGAACACCTGTGTGTACAGGTACACATGCATATGGGGGCTACAGGGCAACTTTGGGTGTCATTCCTCAGTCTGCCTTTATTATTATTATTTTTTTTTTAATTTGAGACACGGTTTCACTATGTAGCTCTGGCTAGCCCAGAACTCACGGAGATCCATCTGCCTCTGCCTTCCAAGTGCTGGAATTCTTTTCTGCGGCAGGGTCTCTGCTTGACTTGCAGTTCACCAATTAAATCAAGCTAGCTCTTGGCACTGGGAGTACAGTGAAAGCCCTTCACACTTGGCATTTCTTGGTGTGGGTTGTGGGGATTGAACTCTGCCAGCTCCTGATGTCTGCAGGGTGAGCACTTTATCAAGCGGAGCTGTCTTGTTTTGTTGAGAAGAGAGCTTACACTGTAGCCTGGACAGCTGAGTTGGAATTCACTATGTAATTCAGGCTGGCCTTGAACTCAAAGTAATCCTCCTGCCTCAGCCTCTTAAACGCTCTCAGTGCTAGGACTACAAGTGTATGACACCACACCGGGAGGTAATGAAGTTTTGGGTTTTTGTTTATTTTTGTTCTTTGGGTTTTTTGTTTGTTTGTTTTGTTTTGACAGGATCTCACTTTGCAGTCCCGGCTGGACTGGAACTCACCATATAGACCAGGCTGCCCTTGAACTCACAAAGATCTGCCTGGCCCTGCGTTCCTCCAGAGTGCTGGGAGGAAGGTGTGAGTCACTATGCCCGGGTGCCTGCACCCCAGACTCTATCTCTGACTCTTACTGTTCGCTTAGCAAATACCCAGTGGACAGCTGCAAGCCTGCTCATTCAAGCCACCACACCAAGCCCTGTCCCACTATCGTACTGTCACCTTTCCTGTTCCACAGCCTTGTCTCTAGAATTCAATTCTAAGACCCACACGCCACAGCAGATTGGACTTCCTGAAAAACCATCGAATGTCACCTTCTCCAGCGGGAAGAAACGAGGACAAATCTATTTGAAAAAACTTGTGGGAGCCTCTGTGCTTGTTTGTGTTTTTATCCCAGCACTGGGGGGAGATGAGCTGGAGCAGAGGGATTGCTATAAATGTGAGGCCATCTTGGGTTATCTGCTGAGAGTTTGTCCCAAAACAAATGAAAGAAAAAGAGTAGGGGAGGAAAAGAAAGAAAGGACGGAAGGAAGGCAGGCAGGCAGGCCAGGCAGAAGTGACACACGTGTGTAATTCCAGCACTCAGGAGGCAGAAGCAGGCAGACTCTGAGTGTGAGGCCAGCCTGGTCTACAGAGTGAGTTCTAGGACAGCCAGGGCTACACACAAAAACTCTGCGAAGAGAAACAGGGAGGCAGGGTGGGTGGGAGAGAGGGAGGGAGGGAGGGAGGGAGGGAGGGAAGAAAGAAGGGACGAAAGAAAAACAGATTATAAATGAGCTCAATACCCTTCTGTGAGAAAGGGCAGTGCCTCGACACAGACACAGGCTAACGGAAGGATTGTTTTCTTGTGGCTTTTTTGAGAGCAGCTTGCCTGTCCACACCTTGAGGCTGAAAGTAGCACAGGGAGGGGCACATTCTGAAGGATGACACAAGCAGATCAATTACCCCACTCTCCTGCCAACACAAGCTACACAGCCATCTCCAGACACGGAATGCAGAGATGATGACAAAAGAGGCTCCTCTTATCTTCTTTCAGGTTGTTTTGTGTTCCTTAGAACTTTTTTTTTTTTGTAATGCTAGCAATGGAATCCAGGGCCTCTCATACTGTAGTCAAGTCCTCAGCCCTTCACTCAGGGATTCCAGGCAGGGGCTCTACCACTGAGCCACGCCCCCTGCCCCTCACTGGGGGATTCTAGGCAGGGGCTCTACCACTGAGCCACGCCCCCAGCCCCTCACTGGGGGATTCTAGGCAGGGGCTCTACCACTGAGCCACGCCCCCAGCCCCTCACTGGGGGATTCTAGGCAGGGGCTCTGCCACTGAGCCACGCCCCCAGGCCCTCACTGGGAGATTCTAGGCAAGGGCTCTACCACTGAGCCTCAGCTAAGCCTCTTATTTTCACTTTTAATTTTGAAAACAGGTAGGTCTTGAACTTACAACCCTTCTGCTTCCCAGGTGCTGTGGTTAGGGATTTGAGCTATCAATCTGAATTTGGTTTGGTTTGGTTTAAAACAGATAAAAAACAAAGAGTAAATTAAGAAGATGGACTTGTCTAGAAGACCACCCCCTTCCCCATCCACCCCCCAAAACTTTGAGGTTTGAACAACAGGATCAGGGGCGGGGGAAGCAATTAGATCCTTGATTTCACCTTTGGGGTTTTGATTACTATCGAAAATCATTTGATACTATCAGAAAGTCAGACATTCTTATCTCAGTGTCGAGTCCTAATGGTTAAGAGAATGAGTTGTCAGGCAATTAGGTGACTAGGCAAGGCCACTTTCCTGTAGCACCTACATACCACCCACTGGGCAAGGAAAGGGAGAGATCCTTCCCTGGTTTTTAACAGGACAATCCAGACTGGATGGTGCAAGCCTGTTATCCCAGGACTGGGATTGGGGTGGGGGTTTGGGGGGTGGGATCTAAAGTTCGAGGGCAGCCCAGGCTACCTGGCAGTTTCAGGCCAATCTAGGCTGCACAAGAAGACACTGTTGGAACAAGAAGGGGCCTGGGGGGTTGAGAATGTCGGGTGTTAGACTGCTTGTCTAGCCTGCATTAAGTTCCGGCTTCCATCAGCAGTTCCCCTTAAACCAAGCGTGGTAGCGCCTTTTAATCTTGGCCCATGGTAGGTGGAGGCGAGAGGAGCTCAAAGTCATCCTTGGCCACATCTCAAGTTCAAGGCTAGCCTAGGGTATGTGAGACTGTGTTTACAAGAAAACAGAGAAGGAAGGGGAAGAAAGGAGAGAGGAAGGGAAGAGAAGAAAGAAATGAAAGAGAACGAAGAGGGAGGAAAGGAAGGAGAAAGCAGGGGAGGGGAGGGGAGGGAAGAAAAGAAGCCTGGGTGTGGACAAGGAGGAAAAAGGGATCCAGGGGCCAAGAGTCTGGGCACAGGGTTGAGCAGTTTGAGTTTGGCCCTTGTCTGTCACCCACCAGTACCCTTAGGCTGTTCGTTTCAATTTTCCAACCTTCTTTTGGGAGGTAACAGTCAGGAGTAGGAGGGCAGTAGGCTAATTTCCTCCTTTTCCTATGAAGCTGGGATTCTAGGTCGTCCTTTGACAGGCACAGCAAGGGGTCTGGCCATCAGTAGGCTGGCCCTCTGTCTGTCTCATCACCTAAAACCAGAACAGAACAGAACAAAACAAAACAGGATACAAGGATAGAACAACTCATTTGGGTGGTGTTGGGATGCTGCCTTAGGTCAAAATCAATGCAGGCTCCTGGCTCTATATTGGCTGGATTATCCCTTGCTGATACCCCAAAGAGACAGGTGCGCTCAGACTTGGACAAGAGAACCCAAAACTGCTCAGACAACTTAATTGAAAGGGACCTTTTAAAATGGTTTATTCTTTGCACCAGGTGATGGTTGCACACAACTTTAATCCCAGCACTCAGGAGGCAGAGACAGACAGAGTTCCAGATCAACCTGGTCTACAGAGTGAGTTCCAAGACAGCCAGGACTACACAGAGAAACCTTGTCTGGCAAAAACAAAAAGGAAAGGAAAAAAAATGTTACTTCTTGCATGTATGTTTGGAACCCAGGGCCTCCTAGGCAGGGGCTCTACCACTGAGCCACGCCCCCAGCCCCTCACTGGGGGACTCTAGGCAGGGGCTCTACCACTGAGCAACACCCCCAGCCCCTCACTGGGGGATTCTAGGCAGGGGCTTACTATTGAGCCACACCTTAGCCCCTCACTGGGGGATTCTAGGTTCAAGTTCAGATTCGGCTGTTCTTGGCAGCTAGCACGTGTGAGAGGCTAATCGTGTGTCATCTTCCTTTAAGCAGCTTGCACCCAAATTAGTAGAGACCCCAGTCTGATGTTGGAAGGATAGCGTCAAGCCTAAGTCTGGAAGCATTGAGGTTCTGAGCCCCTCTGAGGGTGTTCTGAGGCAAAGCAGCTGCCTGGAATCCCCCAGTGAGGGGTTAGGGGTATGGTTCAGTGGTAGAGATTTTGTCTAGGAAGGTTAGTTCACAACACAGATCCTTGTGTTGTGGTGACCCCCAACCATAGAATTGTATTCCTCCCTACTTCATACCTGTTATTTTGCTACTGTTATGATTCGTAATATAAATATTTATGTTTTCCTATGGTCTTAGGCAACCCCCATGAAAGGGTCATTTAACCCCAAAGGGCTCCCAACCCACAGGGTGAGAACTGTTGGCCTACATAGATCAATCCACTGATTAGCTAGAGCTCCCATAATCCCACCACATCACAAATATTGGATACTCCTGCTGATAACCAAGACTTCAACCCAGTGAGCCTTTGGAAAGATACTTTGTGTCCATGGCTTCTCCTCACAGACACACTGTATCAAAGTAATTCAAAGTTCCTTTCTTGTCCCATCAGAACCACAGTGGGTGTTGACCCAGTGGCTATTTACAAGGTTGACTTATTTTGTCCAAAGCCCATGTGGAAGGATTAACCTTTGCAGCCCATAATTCTAGACCATTTGCTTACCTAGGGCCCTTACCAGGCAGGGTTCCCAGACACTCAATCAAACCGTGTCCTAAGCGATCCTCAGGGACCAAGGAGTGATTTGGGTGTACGGGCTGTAAGATAATTAGGGTTTCTGCTGCTCCGATAAAACACTGTGACCAAAGGCAACTCTGGGAGGAAAAGGTGTATTTTGCCTTACACTTTACAATCCACCGTGAAGGGAAAGTCACAGTGGGAACTCAAGGCAGAAACGTGGAAGCAGAAATTGAAGCAAGGGCCATGGAGGGATGCTGCTTACTGACTTGCTCCCAATAGCTTGCTCAGTCTGCTTTCTTAGATACCCCAGGATAACCTGCCCAAGAATAGCACCCACCCCCAAACTTGGTCCTTCCATATTAATTATCGAACAAGAAAATCCCCCTACAGATTTGCCTACAGGCCTATCCTATGGTATTTCCTCAATTAAGATTCTGTCTT
The DNA here is from genome assembly GCF_011064425.1 of Rattus rattus. Lineage (NCBI taxonomy): Eukaryota > Metazoa > Chordata > Mammalia > Rodentia > Muridae > Rattus > Rattus rattus. Next base: position 17,415,048 of record NC_046169.1, on the reverse strand, counting down.
CTCACATGACTCTAGCTGTGTCAGGCTGACATAAAAAGTCAGCCCAAGGGCCTTGACATTCTTTTAAAAAATATTTTAAAGCTAGGCAGTGGTGGTACACACCTTTAATCCCAGCATTGGGGAAGCAGAGGCAGGCAGATCTCATGAGTTCAAGGACAGCCTGGTGTACAGAATTCCAGGATAGACAAGGCTACACAGAGAAACCCTGTCGCAAAAAAAGAATGAAACATTTGCTTATGTCTTGATTTCTATTGTATTGTACATGTATGAGCGTTTCACCTGCCTGTGTGTAAGTATGTATATGCCAGAGGAGGGTTGGCAGCCATTGACCTGGAGAGGAGGATTTAAATGAGCCACCATGTGGGTGCTGGGAACTGAACCCAGGTTCTCTTCAAGAGCTCTTAACCACTGAGCCATCTTTCCAGTCCCAATGTTGTATTTATTATTCTTACTTGGGGCTGGGGGTGGGCACAGGGTAGAGATGCATTTGCTACAGTCTAAGTATGGCGGTCAGAGAACGACTTTGTAGTGCTGGTTTTCTCCTCCCATCATCTAAGGACTGGGGATTGAACACAGGTCATCAGGCTTAGCGGCAAGCACCTTAACTCACAGAGCTATTTTGTCAGCCTTATACTGAAGTGCCCCAACCTGACCTCATGATGGGGTCACAGGAGAGACTCATAAAAGCTTGGATAGCCACTAGGGACAGCTGACTGTCAGTTCTTAATAAGAGCTGGTAAGAAGAAAGGTATTTACTCCCGGGTCTTAGGTCTGCAGTTGGAAACCAGCCTGAGCTACATAGTGAGACTCTAAAAATCCATGAGGCAGAGGCTCTGGGATCCTCAGCAAAGACGGACAGTGAGCTGGGTATAGTGGAGCACTCCTACATATGCTAGCATTTGGAGGTGGAGGCAGGAGGATCAGGAGTTCAAGGGCATCCTTGGCTACTTAGGTAGTCTGTGACCTCTTCTCAAAAAAAATAAATTTACAAGTTTGATGAGAGCCCATGAGATGGCTCAGCGGGTAAGCAAGTCTGCCGCTAAGCCTGAACACTTGAGCTCGTTCACCGGGACCCACCTAGTGGGAGGAAAGAACCAACTCCCACGTGTTGCCCTCGGACCTCTACATGTGGGTCATGGGGCCCACGAGCTGACCCCTGAATAAATAAATGTAATTAAAATAAAATTTAAATAATGTGCTTGTGGCCTGCGGGAAGCTGAATGAACAAGTGAATGGTGTCTCTGGGGTCTGAGATGCATGCCCGCTTTCCTTAGCCTGCACCACCTCTCTAAGCCAACAGGCCAAGCTGCTCCTTTGAGGTATGGGTGTGTGTGTGTGTGTGTGTGTGTGTCTGTCTGTCTGTCTGTCTGTCTATCTATCGGTCTCTACTCCTGCCCTTGGGAACTCATGTTGTGCCTCTTTGCTGAAGCCACCAGCCCTTATCCCTGTCTTATCCCTGGGCTTCCCTGCAGCTAAGCCAAGCAACCCAGCCTGGGACAGCCTGCTCCTCACTCAGCTCACTCTCTCTCTCTCTCTCTCTCTCTTTTTTTTTTTCAAAGCTTCCCATTCAAACGTTCTGAGCGCAGATGCCTGGTGCATCCATCCAACGCTAAAAAGACACAGCGAGTGATATTCGCGCCATATGTCAATACACATGTTTGAGTCTCCACAAATGTTCGCTGTGGTTTTTATGGCGCTCGGAACGGTGGTGTTTATACCGTTTTGAGGGGACTTGGAACTCAAATGTGCAAATGATTTTTTTTTTTTTTACAAGATGTGATTCAAGGACGAGCTGCAGTTGGGGTCGCCTGCCAACCAGATGGTGGAGGCTTGCGGCTGCTTTGAGCTTGCCACTTGAGTGTCTGAGCACAAGCCTTTCTGTCCCCAGCGTCTTCTTCCACTTCCTGTTCCTGATACAGCGAGGGCAGGGCTGGTTGTATTGGGGGGAATGGGTCAAGACAGGGTTATCTGGGGTTCAGGCTAGGTATACCAGGGTGGGGAACCATCTGGGCTGTCACCTGTTAACTGAGATCAGGGACTGGGAAGAAGGAAGGGTATCAGGAGGGGTCTAGGGCAGAAAAAGGAAGGTGGGAAGGCCAGGGGGGTTAGAAGGTAGCTGGGGGTCCAAGGGGTCCAAGTTGGATGAATGCAGGATTACGGGGGAAGGGTAAATTAGGGGGTTGGAAAAAGGCTGTCCCCTCCCCCCACACTCCCACTCCCACACCCCTACACCGCCCCCCCCAAGTTGACCTAATCCTCAACTGGAACACTCCCTAGCTGACAAGAGTTCCCAGCTGTCTCATATCCCAAACCATCCACTTCTCCTGCCCCTCCCTGATTTCTGAGATACTGGCTGTATGTGTTAGACTGATCTTAAACTCAATATGTAGCCCAGGATGACTTTGAACTCCTAATCTTCCTGCTTCCACCTCCTGAGTGCTGGGATTACAGATGTGTACCACCATGCCCAGGTGTGTGCCTTACTGAAGATCAAGCCCAGGGCTTTGTGCGCGCTAGGCAAGCAGTCTACCAACTGACTACATTCCCAGTCCTCTCCGTGGGATCAGAATCAGTTCCCAGCAATCCCTCACCCTCCTGCACCGGCCTTCTCTAACCAGCCCAGCCACTCATCAGGGTCGGGTTCCCAAGTCTCACCCAGTGCTCTAAAGCCTCGCCGACTTAAAGTCCTGGTCTTTGCATCCTGGGCTATTCTCTCCAAGATCCAAATGAAGAGGCTTCGCCTTTGAAACTCCTAAGCCAGAGTAAGGAACCAAGTAAGGAACCAAGTTCCCAGTGGGAAGTAAAGGGAGGACCTTATGCTCCCCAGACCAGACCCCAGAGGGTTCAGAAGTAATTGAATTTGAACACAGGGACCTAGAAGCTCAACACTATCTCAGCCAGGCCCAGCTCCCGGGTCACCTTGCAAGACGATGCAAGATACAGATGATCCTGCATTGTTGCAGCATCCAGCGAGTGGCCTTCAGGACAGGACGGTGTCTTTGGGAGTAACAATGCTCTTGAGCATCCTCTCGGGCCCAAAGAAAGGGGCGGGGATACAGTGTAATAGGTGAAATGACTGCCGTTCAAGCATGAGGACTCGAGTTCGGATCCTCAGCACCCCTGTATGATCTGTATGTGGCTGCTTGTGTCCGTAACCCAGGCACTGGAGGGCCATTGTGAAGAGACGGGGAGAATTACTAGAGCTTGCTGTCTGCTAGAATCTGTGGGTGCTGGCTTCAGTGAGAAACTATATGCCAAAAGCATAAACAAGGGGCTGGCGAGATGCCTCAGCAGATAAAGGTGCTTACAGCCAAGCCTGATGGCCTTAGTTCGATTCCCAGGACCTACATGGTAGCGGGACAAAACTGACTCTTGAAAAGTGTCCTCTGACCTCCGCATGAGGACTGACACATGAGTGCGTGTACACACACACACACACACACACACTGCACAAAGGAGGCAACTCCTAACCATGCCTGGCCCTCGTACCCTAGGGCTTCATCCTGTTGGACTTCTCCGAGCTCCGTCCAGGACTCTGAAACCCCAAGTGTCTCTGCTATCAGCCTCGCTCACAGACGTTTGCCCTCACTTGTTCAAATTTGTTCTTGCCAATGTCTCAGGCTTTGTGGGTGCCGTGGAGTGCACTGATCTACCATGGGGGAGCCCCGGGATGTGTATACAAGAGGCTAGAAGGGGGCGTCTTTGTTGTTTTAAGCAAGCGTCGGTGATATTTGGAAATCAGTAACCTCCCCTCTCGCAATAGGCTTTCTTTCCCAAGGGACTGAGGGGCGAGAGGGGACGTAATCTTGGAGCCTCGATCTCCTTCAGGGGGGTTGGCATATACATTGCCTGTAATTACAGCTCGATAATGATATAATTTATAGTATGTATATCATCATTTGTGAGTGACTGGACAAGCTGGCAGGAGAGCAGGCTAGAGCCGTGTCATAAGCTTGTAAAAAGGTAATTATATTTCTTTCTGATCTACCTTTCGCCTACCCGGTCAGATCGGGCTGTTGGGAAATAATGTGGAGAGAAATAAGTGCCAGAAAATTTTTTTTTTTTTTTGGAGTTTCTATAGACAGGGGAAGTTTGCCACGGGGGGCCCAGCAGACTTTTTGGGGGGTCTAGAAACCCCATAGGCATCATGGCTGAAACAAGTGAAAGCATCCATCCCGCTACCTCAAAATATGGGAAGGACTTAATTGACGAGTAGATGAAGCTATAGGTACCTGGACAATTGCAGATTTGGGGAGAGGATCAGTCTGGTGATACGGTTCTGGAGGTAGACTGCTTACCTACCATGCCGAGACCTGGATTCCATCCTCCAGTGAACCAGGGATGGTGGTTTTGTGCTTATTGACCCAGAAATTGGGAGGTGGAGACAGGAGGCTCAAGAGTTGAAGGCTATCCTTGGCTACATGGGGAGTTCAAATTTGAGGCTAGACTAGGCTATATGAGAATCTCTCAAAAAAAACAAAACAAACAACCACCCGCCCCCAAAAAAAACCCAAAAAAATCAACCCCCTCCAAAAATAAACTAACCCCACCCACCCCTCCCCCAGATAAACAACAATAAAAACCGACTCGATCAGAAGTGATTCTTTCTCGTCATTTCCCTACCTCCCCCTGTGGGATATTCTGAGGCCGGAGACACTCGTACCGTGTCTTCCAAGCCTGATAGAATCTTTCAGAATGGAGATGGAGATGGGCTTGGAGTTTTGAGTGATGGTTGGGAGAGGTTGGATTTATCTGCCTCCCATCGCCCATTCTCTGTAATAAGCGAAGCTGCAGAAAGCCCTTGGCCCGAGATACAATGTGTCATGTAATTACTGTAATAATACTTTGTACTTCTGCACAGCCTTTCATCTATGGTGCTCCACGGCCTTTATAAACATTAATTAATTCCCATAACTGGGCGATGAGGTAGGTAAGTATCGTCATTCCCATTTCTCAGATGAGAAGAGCCAGCAAGCACACTAGGAGGGTGGGCCGCCAGCCCTCAGGTTCCCTCAGAACCCACCGGCACGGCCAGCGCCCACCGGGAGTGGTGTCCACTTCAACCACCAGGATGCTCGACCTAGTCTCTTACTGTGTAAGGACCGCATGTGCCCCAGCCGTCCTTTACGTACTCTGGGGGACAAGCAGTACCCTGCTCTGCTCCCCTCCCCTGGCGCACACACATCCCAACCCTAGGCAGCAGGGGGGGTCTGCGATGCCTTCTGGATCCCTCCCTTAGGGAGGCAGAGATCTCACAGCATCAAGGACCTAGAAAAGACAGCTGCCTAGATCACGTTTGAGCCTCTTGCCTGTTAGACAAGTCAAACCCTGCTCTGACTTCCCATCCATGATGTCCCCTGGAGTATGGTGGCCTGGAGCCCTGTACTGACATCTCTATCCCATCCCAAACCACAATCAATTGATAAGCTCTCTCATATACATTAACCCTTTTACTGCCACCTCTCTAACCTGGGACATGCATCAAACCAAGACCACATTTGACTAATTAATTGGTTTATTAATTTTTCAATATTAGAGCTTGAACTTAGCCTTGCACACTGTAGATATTTGTTCTTTTACTGAGCCATGCCCCCAGCCCCTCACTGGGGGATTCTAGGCAGGGGCTCTACCACTGAGCCATGTCCCCAGCCTCTCACTGGGGGATTCTAGGCAGGGACTCTACCATGAGCCACACCCCCAGCCCCTCACTGGGGGATTCTAGGCAGGGGTTCTACCATGTAGTTACATCCCAGTCCTCTTATACTTACACTTTTTACTTTAAAAAATTAAATAATTTTATTAAATAAAACCCTTTTAATGCATTATTTATTGTGTATGGGGAATGTGGTAGATGTGGCGTGTTTGCACGCATGCCATGGCACCCATGTCAGAGGACAACTTGCAGAAATCCGTTCTCTCCCACTCCCACGTATGTCCCAAGGTTGGAACTCTGGTCACCAGGCCCAACTGCAGATGCATTTACACACCAAGCTGAACCACTTTTGCTTGCCCCAGCTTTTAACCTCATATTTGGATACAGGATTCCACTAAGTCGCTGGGCTAGCCTTGGAACTTAGCTTATATAGCAGTGTAAGCTTGCAGTGCCAGTGCCGAGGAGCTGGAGTCAGGAAGCCTCCTGGGGCTTCCTGGCTGGTCAGCCCAGCCTAACTACAAGCCCTGGTTTCAATGAGCAAAAATGACTGTGATGGAGGAGAAGGAGGGGAAGTGGGGGAGGAGGAGAGGGAGGAGGAGGGGTAGGAGTAGGAGGAGGAAGAGGAAGAGGAGGAGGAAGAAGAGGAAGGAGAAAAGGAGGAGAAAAGGAGAAGGAAATTGGAGAAGAGGAAGAATGAGTAGGAGGAGGAGAAGGAGGAGGAGGAAGAAGGAGAAGGAGAAGGAGAGGAGAAGGAGAAGAAGAGGAAGAGGAAGAGGAAGAAGAGGAAGAAGAGGAAGAAGAGGAAGAAGAGGAAGAAGAAGAAGAAGAGAGATGGTTCACAGTCAAAAGCACCTACTGCTCTTTCAGAGATCCTGAGTTCAGTTTCCAGTACCCTGTTGGGGCAAGTCACAACTACGTCTAACTCCAGCTGAGCTGCTAGGGGTTCTGGCCTCTGTGGGTACCTGCACTCACATTACGTACCCCTACACACACACACACACACACACACACACACACACACACACACACACACAAAACCTTACGCTGCCATGAATAGTAACCGTCTATAAGAACTCCTGCAGGCCAAGACTGTCATGGTGGTGGGGACTTCCTCTTGGAAATCAGAACTTTGCTTGGGTGGGCCCTCAAAACCCAGAGCCAGGCTGCCTTAAAGGTTCTGGGATAACGCCTTGGTCACCCAACCCCTGAGATTCACCCAACCACACTAAACATATTAGAAGCAGCCTGTTCCCCTTCCCCACCTCCTTCCTGCCAAGGTCTGCGGGGCTACAGACATTCTCCTGGGTGGGAGTTTTAAAAAGAAAGAGAGGGAAAGCTGTCTGACCTGTCCGACTACATTCCAGGAGCAGAGTCCTGAAGCCTGCTGGGGATCAGAGGACTTCGCTGAGCTGCCAACGTGTGGCGGGGCACTTCCTCTGTAAGTCAGGTGGCAACTTAGACTATGGAGCTCCTAGCCTCAGGAGGCCAGAATCCCAGCATTCTGGTCCTCGATTAGCTGTGTAGCCCGAGGGGAAGTGCTTAACCTTTCTGAGTTAGAGGCCTTTAGGTTCAGAGTGTTAATTGTGTCTGCCTCGGTGGGTGGCTGGGAGGATTAAGTATTTAAAGAGGCAGAATTGTTGAAGTGTTTGCAGACCTACCTGTTCTAATAGCAGCTATTAAAAGGAGTCAGTTCAGGGTAGGACAAACTCCGCTGGTCATTGGTTTGTCTCGGAAGTGAAGCTATGGGTTCCAACTCCAGTACTATACAATTCAAATGCAGCGGTGCATCTCCGTCATCCCCAAGTCTGGAGGACCAAAGCTCAAGGTCAGCCTCAGCTACAGTGCAAGTTGGGAGCCAGTCTGGAATTCATTCCTCCCGGCCTCAGCCTCCTGGGCACTGGGGTTATAAGCAGATAGGAGCTGACACGATGATTCAGCGGGCAAAGGCAGTAACCTGATGGCCAGGGGCCTATGTGGTGGAAGGAGAGAACTGGGTCCCTAAAGTTGTTCTCTGACATCCTCATGTGCACCGATCTCCATACACTATGTACTATGACAAACACACACCCCTCCCTCCATACCCCTCCCCTATGCCCTTCCCCCACGACCCTCCCCCACACCCCTTAAACAAGTACATCTGATAAAACGACTTTATCACCAGGTGTAACGAGACACACCTTTAATCCCAGCACTCGGGAGGCAGAGGCAGGTGGATTTCTGTGAATTCTACACCAGCCCGGTCTACGAAGTGAGTTCAGGACAGCCAGGGCTGTTAGACTGAGAAACCCTGTCTTGGAAAATAAAATAAAACAAATGAATAATAATGAAATATAATAATTTAAGAACTGACCATATGACAATTGGCTCTGCTTCATGAACTGGTTCTCCACTGAGGAAGAAAAAAAAAAAAGACATTAGGTCTCCCAGCAGGGGTGAAACGGCAGGGGCAAAGGCCCTGTGGTACAGTCTGGAGAAGGTTGTCCCTGCATTAGGGCCCACAGACTAAAGCCATGGGAAGAGAGGTGGCTGCCAGGCTGCCTCTGCTCGCAGACTGCTGTGTGTCAAAGGCAATTTTCTCCCCCTCTCTGAGCTCTTTTTCTCTGTGAAATGGAAACTGGCCTGAGCCCCCTGGGTGGCCTATCATGCATACAAACTTGAAATGCTGAAGCAAGACACCTGTGTAGGTTAGAAGTGAGGGACACGGATGGCACTTTCACGGAGGCAGAAGCGGCAGAGAGGTAGCGAAGCTTCTGGGTTGGGGCGTCTGGCTTGCACCTGGAAGGCTTCTCATGGTCGGGTGTTCAGGGCCCTGAGCTGTTGTTTCTGGAGATCACAAGGCTGAACAAGGCAAGCCAGCAAGCCACGACTCATCCTAGGGAGGCCTCAAGCCTTCTGGGACTAGTGAGGACCATCGACCCCTAGTCTGTATGGTCCATTGATGTCTTTGTTTTGAAAATGGTGGTGGTGCTTGGACTGAGTTCTGGGCCTTATACATACTAGGCAAGAGCCTTCCTACTGAGCTACATTGGCAGCCATGGGTGGAGTGTGTGTGTGTGTGTGTGTGTGTGTGTGTGTGTGTGTGTGTGTGTGTGTGTGTGTGTATGCATTTGGGGATAGACAAGGCAGTGTGTGTGTGTGTGTGTGTGTGCATGCATTTGGGGACAGACAAGGTGGTGTGTGTGTGTGTGTGTGTGTGTGTGTGTGTGTGCACACGTGCGCACATGCGCACGCATACATGCATGCACTGGGGACAGGAGATGAGGTGGGGGCGGAGTGTGTGCAGAGGTCAATGCCTGGTCTCATCTATGCTCTTTGGAGACAGGCTCTCTCACTGGCCTAACCTACCAATTTGCCTAGGCAGTGCCAGAGATCCTCAGGTGTCTGCCTCCAAAATACTAAGATGAGGATTAGAGGTGTTTGCCCATTTTTTTTCTACTGGCTCTAGAGATTGAACTCAGGTCTTAAGGCTTGTACAATAAGCACTCTTTGCTAATGAACTCCCTCCCTAGCCCCTCATAAGGCCCTGGGTTCGATCCCTAACACTGCAATCAACAGACAAATAAAATCCAGCTTATTCACTATACATTTCAACTAGGTATGGTATCCTATGTTGACTTCACACTATTTTCTAGGTCTATATCAGCAGTATTTGTGTGCAAATTAAATATTTTTGGAAACAAGTCTTTCTGCTTGTTTGTTTCTGTTCTTGTGGCCTAGGCTAGCTAGCCTTGAACTCACCACGTGACCCAGAATCACCTTGGGTTTCTGGTCATCCTGCCTGGCCCTCAGGAGTGCTGGGATGACCAGCATATCCCACCATGACAGGTTTATTCAGTACTGGGATTGGCACCCAAGACTTTGTGTGGTATTAGGCAAGCGCTCTACCCACTGAGCAACACCTCCAGGCTTGCAGATTAGTTAGTAGTGATAAGGAATGCTGCCTACCTGGGAGCACTCTGTTTTCACTCCGTCATTAAAACACGGGAAGCAGAGCCATCAAGGCGGCTCAGCAAGCAGGCCTGCCATGGGGCGAGCATGGCCACCTGAGTTCCAGGACCTACGAGGTAGACGGAGGGAACCAACTCTTGCAACTTTTCCTTTGACTTTCACTGGAGTGCATGGGCCGTGGCTCTCACCCACCCACCCACATGCATGTACATGCTCAAAATGAAGAGAAAGAAAGAGAGAGAGAGAGAGAGGAAGGAAAGAAGGAAGGAAGGAAGAATGCTTTTGAGAAGTTGTGGAGTGTAACTCAGTTGTTTAGTGTGTACAAGTGTTTGCTTAGTTGTGTACAAGGTCTTGAATTGCCCCTGCAACTTGTTTCTTCCTATCCAGTAATAATGACTCATGCCTAGAATCTCAGCACTTAGGAGGCTGAGACAGGAGGATTTCTAGGAGTGTGAGGTGAACTTGGGCTAGAGAATGAGTTCCGTACCAGCCTGGTTGTTTATATAGCTTGAAACTCAAAAAAAAAAGAAAAGAAAAATAAATAAATAAATGAAAGCACCGGGCCAGCGGATAGCTCAGTGGGTAGCTCAGTGGGTAGTTCAGCTACCTGAGTTCAATCCCAGAAGCCCACATGGTACGAGAGAGCTGACTCCCGCAAGCTGTCCTCTGACCTCCACATGCGTACCATGGCATGTACATGTGTTACACACACACACACACACACACACACACACACACACACAAAGATTTTAGCATGTGCAGACATGTGATTGTGTGTGTGTGTGTGTGTGTGTGTGTGTGTGTGTGTGTGTGTGTGTGCCCAAAGAGGACAGGAGAGGGGGTCAGCTCCTTTGGAGCTGGAGTTAGGAGTTACACATTGTGGGTGCTGAAATCTGAACCCAGAACCTCTGATGGAGCAATAACCACTTTAATCACCAAGCCCCAAGTGGAAAATTTCCCTCCCACACGGGGTCTCCTCTTCTCTCTTCTCTTCTTTCTATCTTGTGTTTTGTTTTGTTGACAGCAGGTAACAACCCTGGCTGCCTTGTACCTCGCTTTGTAGACCAGGGTGGCCTTTGCCTGGTCACCACTGCCCCGCTGGTGTGGTCTTCTCTAAGTATGAGATCAATACCAGGACGGGCAGAGATTGTTCTGTAACTCAAAGTTCTTACAGCCCTGCCATCAAACATATATTCATTTATTTAGACCCAGCTCTCACTATGTCTCCCTGGCTGGTCTGGAACTCAGACCGATCCTCCTGCCTCTGCTTCCCCAAGTGCTGAGATTTAGATCTGCCTCCTGGAAATCTGAATGCAGGCTTTGTTTTGCTCGTAAGGTTTACGGGTTGGTTATTTCATGTGCTTGCGTGTGCATGTATGTGCACCACATGTATGCAGGTGCCCACGGAGGCCAGAGGGGGTTGGATCCCTGGGAGCCGGAGGCAGATTTGAGCAGCCTGATGTGTGTGCGGGGGATTGAACCTGGGTCTTCTGCAGGAGTGGTGATCGCTTTAACTATTAAGCCATCTCTCTAAGCTCTGCTTGCAGACTTTGATTTTCACATATTTTTCCAATAATCACACTCCCTCAGAAAGCTGACCGTGACCAACAAATATGATCATTAAAGACAAGGAAGACATTTGTCTCACTAGTAACACCAATGCCCACAATGTCAGCGTGAACGGGGCGGCTTAGCTGGGTGAGCAGGGCGGGGTTGGGGGGAGTGGTCAGCCCAGAGACTATGAGCGCTGATGGATTTGCCTTCCTTTTCTCCTGCTACATAAGAAGAAGCATGGACTGACCATCGTGTCTGGATAGCTAATCTTACGTCTCCTACGCTGGTTGCTACTATTGGTACTTTTTGTTGTTGTTGTTGTTGTTGTTTGGGGTTTTTTTTTGTTGTTTTTATTCATTTTCTTTGTGTGCATGTGTATGTACGTGACTTCGTACACACCGCAGTTCCTTTGTGGAGGGCAGATTGTGAGAGTCCCAGTGAGCAAACCTCAGGTCATAGGGTTTTTTTTTTTTTTTTGTTTTTTTTTTTTTGTCCGGAGCTGGGGACCGAACCCAGGGCCTTGCGCTTCCTAGGCAAGCGCTCTACCACTGAGCTAAGTCCCCAACCCCAGTCATAGGGTTTTTTTGTTTGTTTGTTTGTTTGTTTGTTTGTTTTTGACCGCCAGCACCCTCTCTGTTTGAACCATTTCACCCATCCTGGCTAGCCACTTTGTTTCTTTGACAATTTCAGGCCCAGGCTGGCCCTGAACGTCTATGCTTCAGTGGCTTTTCTACCTCAGCCTCCCCTTTGGTTGGAAGAGAGAGCCCAAAGCTACAGGTTAGACATTGGCCGCAACCAGGGAAGCACACCCTCACCTCCTCTCTTCCTTTTTCATTTGAGACTGAGTCTTGATGAATTGCCCAGGACTCTACAGCTCATTGTAGCCGAGGCAGGTCTCAAACCTTGGATCCTCCACGTCAGGTAGCTCACAAGTCACCCCAGCATCTGACATCTTCTGGTCTCCACAGACACACACATACTCACACACAGACACACATATACATATGCATAATCAAAAACAAAAATAAAACTTAAAAATTACCCAAGACACTAGACCACGTTGTCTACCTTTCCCTTCCACCCACAGGGCCAGTTTGATGAAACAATGGATGAACCCCTCTACCCTTAACTGGTTGTAGCACTCAGAAGAGCTGGCCCTGCTCCTCACCTGGGTACAGCTGCCCTCTCTGGTGGTAGGGGGTGAGGAAGGGGCACAAGTGAGCCAGCCCAGAGGGCATGAGTGCAGAAGAGCTAGCCTTGTCTCCCTCCTCTGGGCAAACTGGGAGGGCTGACCCTGGTGGTGTGGTGCAGGATCACTAGCTGTCTAACCAACTCAGCTCCTACCCAGGCTCAGATCCAGGGCTCTGAGTTCGTTCCCTCCAACATCTGCCCCATCTATGAGGTGCAGGAGTGTGTGCAGGGGCTGGTCTTTCCGATCCAAAGCTACAGGATCTCCATGACACAGGACCACAATAGGATATGGGAGAGGAGCCTGGTGAGCATCCGGTGTTGCTGGTGTAGCGGAGAAGCCAGAGGTCTCACACCAGACCAACGGCTCGTCTCAGTGAACTTTGCAAGTAAAGCTGCTGGGTAAAGGATGTGTACTGTGGGACATCGTGACACGCTGCAGCTTTCATGGGGACATTTTTTTTTTTTGGTTGGTTTTATTTATTGTTTATTTATTTAATTTATTTATTTATATTGATCCATTTTTGTTTTGCTTTACTTTGGGGGGGAGGTTGCAAGGACAAGTGTGGACATAAAGGACTGGGGAGACGAAAGGGACTGGGGTGCATGGTGTGAAGTTCACAAGGAATCATTAAGGTTGGGTTTGTTTGTTTGTTTGTTTAAATGAACTCGGGGCTGGAGAGATGGCTCAGGGGTTAAGATCACTGGTTACTCTTCCAGAGGTCCTGAGTTCAATTCCCAGCAACCACACGATGGCTCACAACCATCTGTAAGGAGACCTGAGGCCCTCTTCTGGTGTGCAGACATACAGAAAGACAGAGCACTTATATACATAACCAAACCAGACAAACAAAGCCACTTTAAAAAACCAAACTCTCAGATGACAGTAGGAGACAGTTACCTCTTATTATCCTTGTAAATAAACATGGCAATCACCATTATAAAGAAAATGGCTTATTACAGTGGTCCTCATCCTTCCTAATACCACGACTCTTTAGTACGGGTCCTCACGTCACGGTGAGCCCTCATCCATAGAATTATTTTTTGGCTACTTCATAACTGTAACTTTGCTACTGAATCACAAAGTTAATATCCGATATTCAGGGTGCTCTCAGGTGACCCCTGTGAAAGGGTTGTTCAACCCCCAAGTTGAGAGCCACTGTCCCAGCAGGCAAAGGCTCTCTTGCCAAACCCGATGACCTGAGGTCCATCCCTGAGACCCCCATATTGCAAAGAAAGAACCAACTCCTGTGAGTTGTCCTCTGACCTCCACATATATGCTCCCCCTCCCAAAATAATTAATAAAGCATAACTTAAAAAGAAGCCTGCTTTTCCTTTGTGAAATCTTTCTTCCAGCCCTAAAGACAATTAACATTTTAAAAAAAGGAGAACATTTGAACTGAATAAAAGGGGAGACTCTTTTTTTTTTTTTTTAATCTATCGGAGAGATAATAAAATAGAAACCTTTTTGTTTAATTAGTCATTATGATCAGGTATCTATGGAAACAACCGGTGATCAAGCTCAAAATAGACAATTATGTATCTGGGTAACAATGTACAATCAACAGGGACGTCGTGGAGACTGACAAGCAGCAGCGTTTGCTCCTTCGACAAGCGCCCCCTTGGCCACCAGCTATTGTGTGCAGAGAACAGGATGCAGCCCCTGCCTTCCCTGAGAAGGCAAGTCAGCCAGCAAGCTCGCACACCCTGTCCTGGGCTCAAAGGTGCCCTGGCACAGCAGCAAGAGAGACTGAGCTGCCAAAAAGTGAGGTGTGAGGTGAAAGTGTGAGGGAGGTTGCTTAGGGGTGAGGAGATACTAAGAGAACTCTAGGAAGGAACAGAAATTTCTAGAATTTTAACAGCCAAGTATGAAGGGACAGCATGGTGAGCTGGAGGCTTGAGATAGACAAGCAAGACCTTGTCTCACAAATCAAAAGAGAAACAAAAACACCCAAAATTTAAATAATGAAATTAAATAATGAAACGGTCTTAAAATTCAGTAGCTGAATAATGACGGCTCGTGGCTATATTCTTCCACATTCAGGGAGCTGAGGCAGGAGGATAGTGAGTTTGAGGCCAATCAGAGCTCCACAGAGAGAACCCATCTTAACAAAACTGTCCAGGGGCTGGTGTGATGGCTGGGGGGGGGGGGTCAAGACACTTGTGGCTGCCTGAGGTAAATTCTGCAATTCAAGTGATGGAGCAAGAACCAGCTCTCAAATCTGTCGTCTCACCTTCAGAAGAGTCCACCTTCTAATAAATACATATTTAAATGTTTTTTTTCTGCCAGGTATGGGGATGCACACATTTCTTTACACCCAGGAGACAGAAGCAGGTAGATCTCTGTGAGTTCGAGGCCAGCCTACCTTACAAAATGAGTTGCAGGACAGCTAGGGTCATTACATAGAGAAACCCTGTCTAGAAAAAAACCAAGCAACCAAGTGTTTAGAATTCAGTTAAAGAGAAGTTCTGCAACAGTGGTTCTCAGTCTTCCTAATGTGACCCTTTAATACAGTTCTTTATGTTGTGGTGACCCCAAACCATACAATTATTTTTCTTGCAGCTCCCTATTGGTAGTTTTGCTGCTGTTATGATTTTTTTTTTTGCTACCGTTATGAATCTCAATGGAAATATCTGATATGCAGGATATCTGATATTTGATCCCAGTGCAAAGGTTGTTCCACATTCCCCAAAGGGTCGTGACCCACAGGTTGAGAACAGCTGTATTAGACTATACTCAAGGAGGTGGCTATGAGAGTTTGTAAAATGGCTTTAAAGGGTGCATCGGATCAAGGTCTACAAGCACAACCCTGAAGTCACAGCTATTCTGTAGACTAAAGCTGAAGGATCTCTGTGAGTTCAAGGCCAACCTACTCTACAATGTGAGTTCGCGGACAGCGAGGGCCATTGCATAGAGAAATGCTGTTCAAGGCTTGCCAGAATGATATGGGGAGACAACATCCTCAAATAAACAGGAAGCAGAGGCCTGGTGGGATGGCTCAGTAGGTAAAGGTGCTTGCTTCCAGGCGTCCCCCAGACCAAAATGGTAGAAGGAGAGAACTGATTTCCTCAAGTTGTCCTCTGACTGCTAAACAAACCCACACACACACAAATATTTAAAAATTAAAGAACTAAGTAGTTGAGATCCTTGCTCAGTGGTTGAACTCTTGTTTAAAATCCCACAGTAAGTAGCTGGGGCCATGGGTCAGCAGTACAACCCTAAAATTTACTTTTAATGTGTAAGGAGTTTAAAATGCATCTGGAAATAGCTCCGTGCTTAGGAGTACATACTCTTCTAGAGGACCTGAGTTCAGTTCCTAGCACTCACATTGAGCAGCTCATGACTGCATCAGATCCAGGGGATGTGATGCCAACTGGCTTCTCCTGCTTCCTATACTCATGTGCACTACCCACACACAGACACACATAATTAAAAATAAAATTAAGGCAAAACAAGACAAAACAAAACAAAACAAAAAACCCCAAACTACATCTGAAAAGGGTGAGGACTCTTGATGTTAGATTAGCAGAAGTCTGAAGCATGAAAAGGCTTCTTCCTGTCTTTATCTGAGCCCAGGCCGCGTTCTGAAGAACCATCCACAGGGTAGACTGATGGCTCAGCAGCTGAACGCTTTTGCAGAGAACCCAGGTTCAGATCCTTACGTCCACTTCCAGCAGCTGACAAACATCCATCACTTCCGGTCCGGATAATCCGACACCCTCTTCTGGTTTCCCACGTACCTGCACTCACGTGCACACACACTTACCTAAAAATAAACCTTAAAAAAAAAAAAACTGTAAAAATTTTAAAAGCACAAAAGATGTAAAAATGCCTCTGAGATCCTTGCAGTTGGGGAAGAATATTGATTTCCTGGTGGAGCTGTCGTTCCCAATTATTATCTGATCACTCTGAACAGCTTGAGGAAATGAAAGCATACCTGAAATTCACGGTTAAACGCTGTGTTTCTTAGAAAACAGTGTTTAGCATTAAGAAGTCACGACATTTCATCTGTGAATGACGGCAATTTGGAAGGAGTCACAGAGACACAAAGGAGAGCTGATCCTGACACAGAAATCTGTTCCTGCCAAGAGAAGTTAACAAATCAAGCCGAGATTGTGGGGACTTGGGGCGACAGCTTCAGGACGGCCCTTACTTAGACTCTCCCAGTGAGGAGCCAGGGTCATGGCTGGGTGGAAGTGTGCTCTGGTCTAGCACAGGCAAAGTCTCGGGTACTGTACACAGCACTACAAACAAGCAAACAAAACCTCAGGACAAACAATAATGGTATATGTTTCAATTGCTAGCTAAGTTATAGGCTCTTAGATTTTGTCGCCATTGAAAAAATGAGAGAGGGGGTAATGGGATAGGGAGCTTACGGATGGGAAACTGGGAAAGGGAATAAATAACATTTGAAATGTAAATAAAAATATCCAGTACAAAAAAGGGCGGGGGGGCTGGAGAGATGGCTCAGTGGTTAAGAGCACTGACTGCTCTTCCAGAGTCCTGAGTTCAAATCCCAGCAACCACATGGTGGCTCACAACCATCTGTAATGGGATCTGATGCCCTCTTCTGGTGTGTCTGAAGACAGCTACATCGTACTTATATATAATAAATAAATAAATAAATCTTGAAATGTAAATAAAAATATCCAGTACAAAAAAAAGGGGGGGGGCTGGAGAGATGGCTCAGTGGTTAAGAGCACTGACTGCTCTTCCAGAGTCCTGAGTTCAAATCCCAGCAACCACATGGTGGCTCACAACCATCTGTAATGGGATCTGATGCCGTCTTCTGGTGCAAACAAAATCTCAGGACAAACAATAATTATATGTTTCAATTGTTAGCTAAATTATAGGCTCTTAGATTTTGTCGCCATTGAAAAAATGAGAGAGGGGGTAATGGGATAGGACAAGACAGCAACAGTATACTCATATACTAAACAAATAAATAAATCTTAAAAAAAAAAAGAAAGTGAAAAAAAAAAGAAAAAGAAAAAATGAGTACCTGGACATGGAGGGGCACACCTTTAATCCCAGCCTTCCGGAGACAGAGGCAGGTGGATCTCTGTGAATTCAAGCCTGGTCTACAGAGTGAGTTCCAGCATAGCCAGGGCTACACCGAGAAAACTCTGTCTCAAAACAAAGAAGAAAAAAATCGGAAAAGAAAAAGTGACTAAAGCTAGTGTAGATATGCCGTGTGTATCTGTGGTCATAAACACTTTAACTGGGGTAAAGGTGTTTGCTGCCAAGCCTGACCTTCAGTCCTTGGACCTACAGGGTGGAAGGAGAGAACGAACTCCTGAAAGTTGTCCTCTGGCTATCATGTGTGGTCCTTCCCCCCCCACCCCCCGCATTATATAGACAAACGTAATTTTAAAAAATCATAGTCTGACTCAAAACAAAACAGAACAAAATGGACTGGAGCTATATTGTTGGAGGGGGCTTGTCCAGTTCCCATGAGGGGCATGAGTTCTATCCCCGCCCCCCATACACACACACAGTAAATACTGCATGGTGTCCCAGCCCTTGAGAGGTGGGAGGGATGGGAAAGCAGGAGGACCACAAGTTCAAGGTCCTCCTGTTCTACACAGCAAGTTCAAGGCCAGCATGTGCTACGTATCTGGAAAGGGGGGATTGCGACCTGCTTTGTTGCATTTGTTTCTTTGTTCCCCATTATCCGTTCATCTGTGATAGGTTGGCGATTTCCCAAAGCACATATACTAGGAGTGGGGGAGTGCCGGGCAAGGCTCTGGGGAGATTGTGCAAAGCTTCATCATCAAACCCTGCATCATTGGGTTTTATCCACTGAGGCTGAGCCATTTCTAGCCACTATTGAAACTTTGGAAGCCAATCAGGAGATGCACAGGTGGCCCATTTATCTCGAATTCCTTTACTTGGTGCTAAACGTTACAGCAAGCGTTTTTCCCCCTTCTTCTTCTCTTTTCTTTCCGATGCACTTCAAAGCAAAACCGTAGTCGTGTCTTCGTTGCTTTGAGAAGTACGAGCCATCTTTTCAAGCCGTCTTTTACCGTGCGCTGTCTCTGAGAAAAGATGACTCTGTCCTAAACCACTGGGTATGAAGCAGAGCGACTCATGCCAACGGCTCTTGCCTGTGCGGAGGGTTCAAAGTCAAAAACAGAACAATCACAACAAAAGCAAAGGAATGTTCTGGCTTTAGGGCAGGATGTGTGTGTGTGTGTGTGTGTGTGTGTGTGTGTGTGTGTGTGTGTGTGTGTAGACCACGTACTTCCCCCCCTACTCTCCTCAGAAAAGTGTGTAGCATTGTACAATCTGTGACGGTTTAGTTGTCGGTGTACATTGTCTTTCTTTTCTCTCCCTCTCTTCTCTCTGCCTCTTCCTCCCCCTCCCCTCCCTCCCCTTCTCTTCCTTCCTCTGCCCTTCCTCTTTTCCATTTTCTTCCCTTCCCCTTGGCACATTTGCATGTGTGCACACTCTCACACACTCGTGAATTAAATAAATTCACGTAAACAAACAACACTTTTGCCATGAGAAGCGGCTCATGCTTAGAATCCCAGAATTCCACAGACGGGGTGGGGAGTGGGAGGGGGTGGGGGTAGGGAGTGGGAGGGGGTGGGGGTGGGGAGTGGGAGGGAGTTGGGGTGGGGAGTGGGAGAGGGTGGGGTGCTTACAAATTAGTGGCCAGCTAGGGCGACCTAGGGAAAGCCCTATAGAGGCATGCTATGCTTGCAGAGACTCGGGCAGGAGCCTTTAGTAGCCTTTTGTAGGACTGCTGTCTGCAATTTACGTTAAAATGCATTAGAACAAAAACTAAAATGGATTTTGGCTGGCGGGATGTGCAGCTTGTAATAAAAACATCATACAAGGTTAATGGTGGGATTTAGGAAAGGGCATTATTAGCTCAAGTCAGCTGTGTGCTTCTAAATTTTCATAAAGTGTGGGAATAAGTTTCTGCTAGCTAATATATAGATCCAGTAACAGAAATTTTGGACGGTATGGAACGGTGTAGCTGTAAATCTACATCCTGCAAGCCAGTCATATTTCTTCGTTGTTTCTTTCTTTCCTTCTTTCTGTCTCCCTTTCTCCTCCCTCCTCGCTTCTCATTCTCCTTTTTACCTTTTGGGAAGGATCTAGTACATAGCCCAGGTTGGCAATCCTCCTGTCTCTGTCTCCTGCGCTCTGGGACTACAGGCCTGGACCACCCTTCCCTTCCTCCCTCCTTCCCTCCTCCCTTCCTTCCTTCCCAATGCTTCTTTCTTCCCATTCCCTTTCTCTTCTCTTTCTCCCTCCCTCCTCCTCCCCTTCCTCCTCCTCCTTTTCTTCTTTTTGTTTTTCAGGCAGGATCTTAGTATATAGCCCAGGCTAGCCTCACACTTGTGGCAATCCTTTGCTTCCCCAAAGTCTGGGATTACAGACATGCACTACCACATCCACTTAGAAAGCTTCCTCCTCCCTCCCCTCCCTCCCTCCCTCGCTCCCTCCCTCCCTCCCTCCCTCCCTCTTTCCCTTCTTCCCTCCACCTTCCCTCTTCCCCTTCTGCCCCGTTCCTGCCTCCCTCTCTCCTGGGCCTCACACAGTCAAGACCTTCATCCCCTAAAGATGTTCTTATAGTCGAATATACCATTGAGATCCCATTTCTGCCCATCGGGTTCACCACCTCCCAATTCTCAGGAGAAATGAGCTTCCTTCCTCTGTCCCTAACCTGCAGTCCTCCAGGCAGGGGTGGGGTGAGGGGCATCAGAACAATACAGAGAAACTGAACCTTACCATCTCATTTGCCCTGCCTTTCCCAGAGTGGTGGCAGCTAGGTTGGATCCCCAATTCTGCAGGTACTCTGGGAGGACCTTGGGTAGATCCACACAGCACTCGCGAGCCTCAGTTTCCCCATCTGTAAAGCGAACACCGTGCTTTCTAGTTCCCAGGGGTGGCTGTGGGTGGTGAGACAGGACCCACCAGGATGTGTGCCCCCGAGCCAGACCCTTCAAGTGGTGAGCAGCACTGGCCTGCCCTCGCCCCAGTCTCCTCAAGGAGGTCGCCTGGACTCGCAGACTTGGCGCAGCTCCATCGCCGTACAACTCTCTTCCCTGGAGCCCGAGTGGAATGTTTTCTCTTCCCCCCTCCTCCTCCTTTTCCTGTGACCGTGTCTGCAGGACTCCTCTGCTATCCTGGGCTCCCCCAGAGATCAGCCTTAACCCTCTCTCCCTGTCTGTCTCCCACCCTGCAGCCCACCGGGCTGTTTCCAATTTGGAATCCATACATCTTGTCTCTCAGATCATAGCCGCCTCTTAGATGGGGCTAATGAGGATTTAAGGGCCCGGAGCCCTGGACCTCCCCAAACTGAGATAAATCCTGCCTCTGCTCAGACAGGGGGCCTCCAGCCAGGCATTCAATCCCCTCCTCCAGGCTGGCCCGGGAGGCGCCTGGGGAGCCCCCTTCTGGCAGGCGGCGAGGGCCTCCCAGCTTCTCGTCGGAAGACAGGAAGAGACAGTTTCTCAAAGGCCCAGAAGAGGGTCCCACCACTCGGTGGCCCAGAGCGGTAGAACTTGTAAAAAAGGCTGGTTATTGCCTTTTAAAACGGAAGTTAGTTATATCTATGTGTTTGTGCCCATATGTGGGGTGTGCCTTGCTCACTAGGGGACAGAGTTTGCCATGCAGGGTCTTCTTCAGTTATCTCCATGGCATTTGAGAAAGGATCTCTAACTGAACCTGGAGTTTGCCGGCTCCTCTGAACTGCATACCAGAGAGCGCCTAGGATCCTCGGGTCTCCACGCTCCAGGGCTGGTGTTACGGATGTGCCAGGCTTTTTATGTAGGGGCTAGAGATCTAAACTCAGGTCTTGTGCTTTTGTAACAAACATTTTATCCACCGAGCCATTCCCCCCCCCCTTTATTTTTATTCATTGATCGATTATTCGTTTCGTTTTGAGACAGGATTTCTCTGTGTAGTCCTACCTGCCCTGGAACTCACAGGGGTCCTCGTGCCTCTGCCTCCGGAATCAAAGGCTCGCCACCCCCCCTCCACTCCCGAAGGCCACCTCCTCCCGCCCCTGTGTCAGTTGTTTGTTTTTGAGACAAGGTCTCACTGTGTAGCCCTGGCTGACCTGGAACTCACGATTGTAGACCAGGCTGGCCTTGAACTTGGCAGGCTGGGAACTCGAGCGCTTCTCTGTCAGCTGGAGTCACAAGTGTGCATGATCAGTCCAGAGGGCCCTTTTTAAGGATGCTGTGTCCTCTGAAGCCCTGGGAACAAGCTTGGGGAGAGGAGAGCTTATGCAAGCCAGCTCCATGCTAGGAATGAGGGGAGGAAGCGTATCCAGTCTTCCACACCCCCCCCGGGGGGGGTTCCAGGTATAAGACAGGTTCCACCCCAATTCTATATGTAATACGCGTGTGAGTCTAGGGAAGACCTGACCTAGCTGTGCTGATGGGAAGGAAGGCTTCCTGGAGGAGGCAACTTTGTTCCAGGCTCCCCAGTATGTGACAAGGCCCTAACCACAGGAATAGTTAAAAGCCAGGTGTCCTAGAGGACATCTGTAATAATTCCAGGCTTACTCAGGAGTCAGGGGCAGGAGGATTTTCTTAAGTTCTGGCATAAGCTATATAATAAGGCCCTGTCTCAAATTATTTTGGAAAAAGAAACTAAAAGAAAACAAAAAAGGTTTGCATCCTAAACCAGAGAACTTTTTTTTTTTTTTTTAAGCTCAGGCTTACGTAATTCAGGCTGCCTTCAACTCCATCATGATTATTCAACTGAGGGTGACACTGGACTCCAGAGTCTCCTGCCTCCACCTTCCCCAGAGCTGTCACAGAACCCCAGGACTTCGTGCTTATCGGGCAAGCTCTCGGCCAACTGAGCCACATCCTCAGCCCCTGACCGGTGTTTCTTTGGTGACTTTATTCCCCCTACCCAAGGTGGGCGCAATGGCTTGAGAGAATGGGAATCTCTAAGGAGACCTGGAGAGGCCAAGCTTCAGTCAATGCCCGGTTTCCTCTGAGCACCCACACTTCCTCTGAGCACACCCACACTTCCTCTGAGCACCCAGACTTCCCTGTAGAACTCTTTAATCTTTCACCCCTCCCCCACATTAAGTCCCTGCTGCCGGCTGTGGACTTAATAATTTCCACCCCATTTATTTACAAACTTACAATTCATTTAGGCTTAGCAGAACTCTCTGCACATCTAGGCGATGAAACCAAGCTGAGGTGGAGACATTTTCCCCTCCCAGCGAAGGGCTCTCCCGCTTCAAACACACATACAAGGGCTGGTGGGTGAGATGGCTCAGTGGGTAAAGGAGCTTGCCACCAAGCCTGCTGACCTAAGTTCGATCCCTGGAACGCACATGGTTGAAGGGAAAAAAAACTGACCCCTAGAGTTTGTCCTCTGACATCCACAGGCAGGCTTTGGCACAGGCTCTCCCTACCCCTACTCCCACAAAATGAATGAATAAAATTTAAAAACCCTCTAAACAGCAAAGAAACAACATCAACAAGGAAGCAAAACAATAGTAAACCCAGGATCCTGGTCTCCCCGTACACACATGTAACTAACTGACAGGCTGAGGCAGGAGGATCATGAGTTCAAGGTCAGCCTGGGCTTCATAGGGAGCCTTGGCCTCGAACAGACTAGATGCAAAGTCTAGGGGACATGGGAGTTCACTTGGGCTATCCCTGAATGCTCCCTCTCATCTCGGGGACCTGGACCTGTCCAGCCCCACCCCGGTGGTCTTCTTTCTGCCATATGTTTAGAGGAGCCTTGATTAGGGAAACTTTCATCACAATGTTCTACGGAAGCCATGGGAGCTAAGGAAAGTTATGGTGTAAGAAAAGCGTCGCTGCTTTTCCTCTTGTGGGAATGCCTTGTCATCTTTCCAGGTGACGGTAGTGGCCCCGACTTCCTCTTGAACCGGCATCCGCAAGGGCAGGGATAGTTCTGGATTGCTTTTGGAGTCAACTCTTTGCTCAGGATTAGGGAATACTTTAGGTCCTCAATCAATATTCCAAGGCTTGGATTCCGCAGAACCCTATGACTGTGGCACCCATTCAGCTAAAATAGCCACACGCCCGGATCAGGCTTAGGGGGAGGTGGCCTGGCTCCAGGAGGGTATAGAGTGCAAAGAAAAGCATCGTGGGGGGCCGTTTGGGGTCGTCCCGGGGCGCTTAACCTTGGCTTTCTCTGCTGGCTGAGCTGCGGCTCCTTACTCCAGGGCCTCGGGCTGCGCGCCCGGGAAGAGGAGGAGGCGTCTACCGTCTGCACCCATCACCTGAGCTGCACCGGGCGGGGAGGATAACAATTATTGGGAGAGGTTTAAAAAAAAAAAAATCATTATCAAATAACTACAGCTTGCAAAAGTTGGAGAGTGGGAAGGAAAATGCGGACCGGATCGCTGCAGGATCGCGCGGCTGCTGGAGTCGCGCCGCGCCGCGCCGCGCCGCGGTAGCCGATCTGGAAGGAGAAACATCTGCAACGCATTTGTGCGAGGCTCACCTTTGAGACCTCGCGGCTGGAAGGAGGCGCTGAGTTCGCGCGAAAGGAAAATCGCTCCAAGAAGGTTTTCTTAGGGGGACCCTGACCCGCGCGGGCTGACGAGGCCGGGAAGTTGGGGAAGAGCGCCCCCTGTCAGGAGCACGAAGAGCCTTGAACACCGAAAGCCACCGTCTCAGCCTCAGTTTCCCAATCTTTCTTTCCCCCTCCTCCTTCTCCCTAACCCTCATGTAGCCTAGGATGACCTATAACTAGAACTCGCTGTATAGATGATCTTGAATTTCGGATTCGCCTGGCGCCATCGCCTGAGTACTGAGATTACAAATGTGTCACCATGCCTGCTTTGTTTGTTTGTTTGTTTTGGGGGGGGTAGGGGGACAGCCTAGGAATCCGACCCAGGACAGAGCTTGCTAGACAAGCTTAAGCTCTCTACCCCTAAGCTAGGTACCCAGCCCTTGTTTTGTTTATGTGAGACAGCATCTCAACAACCCATGCTTGCTATATAGCTGAGTCTGGCCTTGAACACTTCCCCTTCCTCAATCTGCCAAATTCTGGGATTGCAAGTCTGGTTTCAGCCGTCTATGAGTAGGAGCTAATGTTAATTTCACCAAACAGTTCTTGTGGTGAATGACGATACCACTTTTTAAGAAAAATCTTAAAAAACTTTGTATGTCAAAGGGAAAAAAAGGGGGAAACTTTTTTTCCTGATAAAATAGGAGTGGCTTTAAATTTTTTTTTTCTTTTGACAGCTTCGTAAGACACTGTGATCAGCCAACCCCTTACTACCCTTTCGTCTCCAAAACCCTGCTTTCCCCCTCCCTCCCACCCTCATGCTCCTCTTTTATGCCTCCCACTCCCCTCCCATGCAAGCAGTCACAGCTGCTGCGTGTTCATGATTGCAAGGGTCATGTGGCAGCCGACCACATGCTTCACCCTCATTCTGCTCCTCCCTTCCCTCCTTCCAGATGTTCCCAGGGCCTTGGCGTGGTGACACAGTCTCTGGGTTGGGACTGGGCATTCAGGAGCCACTGTTTTCATCCCTTTGACCAGTTGAGTCCCCTCCTTAACCACTGCCCACTCAAGAAGTCCTTCTCTGATCAAGGCTGAGGGCTTCCCTCGTCTGTGGGTGTCCCCCCAAATCGAGGTTTCTCTGCGTAGCCCTGGCTGTCCTAGAACTCACTCTGTAGACCAGGCTGGCCTGCTTCTGCCTCCCGAGTGCTGGGTTTAAAGGCCCCTGCCACCACTGCTCAGCTTAGTCTGTGGGTAAAACCAACAAACATTTAGAAAACAGTCTAGGATCGTGGAGATGGCTCCATTACTAACGGCACCGTATGCTACTCCTGAACACCTGGGTTGGCTCTCTAAGAACCACAGGACAGAGGAAAGGAATGACTTCTTCAGGTTGTCCTCTGGCTGTCACAACTTGTGCCTTGGGTGTCCTCACACACAAAATAAAAAAGTGCAATAAAAAAAATTAACAATACAAGGCGGTTTGTGAGGTCATCTGACACATCGCTAGGAGTTCCCCTGTCGGACTGGGCCTTCCTAGCCACAGGCTTTTTCAACAGTTCTGCATAGCAGGCATTGCCTTCCTTCCCCTGGAGTGGGTCTCAGATCCAATCCTAAAGATAGAATCTGATCTGTAGCCGAGGCTGGCCTTGAACTATCCAAAAATCCTTTTGTCTCTCTGCTTCCTGAGTGCTACGATCACCGGGAGGTACCACTGTGTGCAATATATTCTTCTTCCTTCTCCCTCCTTCCTTCCCTTCCTCCATCCTATAAGGTCTCATGTAGCCCAGGCTGGCCTCGAACTCACTATGTGGCCAAGGGTTGAGATTACAGCATGCATCATTGCTCTGGGTTTGGGTGAAAACCCAAGAGTTCCTTGGAAGCTCCGTTGGCAGAGCGCTTGCCTAGCATTCAGGAAGCCCTGGGTTCTACCCAGCTCTGCCTAAACCAGGAATAGTCGTGCATGCCTGTAGTCCCAACACTCAGGAGGGAGAGACAGGAGCTGCGTCAGAAGTTCAAGGCCAGTCTTCAAGACGCAGAAAGTTTGAGACAAGCCTGGGCTACATAAGACACCCCTCTTTCCCCAAAAGAGCCTAGAGTTTCTAATTCAGGGACCAGGGCAAACCCTTCAACCTGCCGATAACAAGGGTGACCCACAAGGAGCCTCACGGCCTCACAGCAGCTCACTGCCGGTTCTCACAGTGGGAGAAGACCTAGCAGAGCCCAATTAATTTTCAGTGGCTGAAATGGTCGTTTGGAAGAGCAAGGTTGAGGTTGGCTGAACAACTGTACGTGCCTTTGGTTGATTACTGTCCGGTCTGAGGAGATAAGAGGGCCAGCTGCTGGGTAGGAATCAGGAGGTAACCTAAGGACCTCCATCCGGGTTGGAGGTGGGGGAAGAGCCCCTGAGGGCATGGCATACCGGCTTGTATTGTTGCCACCCACCCATGTTTTGCCTTTTTTTCTGTTTTCCCCAGATGCTGTGTTGGCACCAACTGTCACCAAAAGGCCCAGCCCCCAAAGCCCCCAAGAACCGAAAGATAAGAGACATCTTCAGAAAGGGAAGGGAGATGAAAACCTCACAGGAAGCCAAGTGGGCAAACCGTCACTTGAGCCGAAGTGAGAACTGCCTCTCTTTTCCAGCCAAGGGTGAATTTGGTATCCCTAGGGTCAGGTGGGGTCACAGAGGGCAGTACTCTGGGTGCCTTGTGGCTGTAAGTCTTCATTCTTTTTTTTTTTTTTTTTTTGGTTCTTTTTTTCGGAGCTGGGGACCAACCCAGGGCCTTGCGCCTTCCTAGGCAAACGCTCTACCACTGAGCTAAATCCCCAACCCCGTAAGTCTTCATTCTTGCAGAGAAGTTTTGGGGGCTGGGGCTATCATTTAGTGGTAGAATGTGTGCCTTGTATGTGCAAAGCCCTTGTATATTCAAGTCCCAACATCCCAAATAAAAGCCGAAACTGTTGCTGGCATCTGGTGGTTCAAGTTTATTATCCCAACTACTTGAGTGGGGCCAGGAAGTAGGGGCGCATGGCTTTAATCCCGGCACTCGGGAGGCAGAGGCAGGCTGATCTCTGTAAGTTCGAAACCAGCCGCCTGTCTTCAGAGCAAGTTCCAGGACAGCCAGGGCTATACAGAGAAAACCTGTCTTGAAAAACAAACAAACAAACAAACAAACAAACAAACCCCACAACTACTTAGGCAGATGAGACAGGAAGATACGTGAGTTCAAAGTTAGGCTGGGCTATATAGGAACACAAGGGCCAGCTTGAGTAATTTAGTGAGACCCTGTCTCAAAATAAAAACTAAAGGGAGGGCTGAAAATAGCTTTGAGGTAGGGTTCTTGCATACAATTTGCCAATAGGAGGGTGGGGGCATGGCTCTGTGATAAGCACTTGCCCAGAATCCCCCAGTGAGGGGCTGGGGGCGTGGCTTAGTGGTAGAGCCCCTGCCTAGAATCCCCCAGTGAGGAGGCTGGGGGTGTGGCTTAGTGGTAGAGCACCTGCCTAGAATCCCCCAGGGAGGGGCTGGGGGCGTGGCTCAGTGGTAGAGCACCTGCCTAGAATCCCCCAGTGAGGGGCTGGGGGCGTGGCTCAGCAGTAGAGCATCTATGTGGATCTCCACCCTATTTTTTTTTCAGACAGGGCCTCTCACTGAACCTGGAGCTCACCAATTTAGTTAGAAAAGTTGGCCATCGACCTCCCAAGAATCTGCCTGCATCATGGGGTTACAGATGCTCACTGTTATGCTCCCCCCACTTTGGATATAAATTATGGTGATTAAATTTAAGGTCTCACGCTTTTATGGGGAGCACTCAACCAACTACATCATTTCACTGCCCTCCCAAAAAATCTGACAAGCTGTCCTGACCGGGGCTCGGCACTAACTGTGGACAGTCCAACCTGGAACTGCCTTTGATTCTCTGTTCACCTTGGAGGGCTCAATAAGTACAGGAAGCGAGAACTGCAGGAGGAGGGGGGCAGCTCGCCAACGCAGTTCCTTCTTGGCCTCTGGGTGGCTCCTTTATGAAAAGCCACTTCCAGCTCTGTTTTGGTCATTCTGGCTGTGGCTGCCTCTGATTTATTAGCTGTGGGATTGTCAGAAAGCAAAAGGAAGGTTCTAGCATGCCCAGGAGGTTGCAGGAATCCATTTCGCACTTGACTATTTTTTCTAACACCTACTAATGTCCTTCACGTTGGCCCCAAAGTCCCCTGGCTTCTCCACCCTTATCCACCCTGTTTGGGATAGGGTGGAAGCCGAGAATGTGGACAAGCTTCTAGTGGTGGCCAGCTGCGGGCCTGCAGGCAGGTACAAACCTCTGGGAGCTTGAGGGAGCTGGAGTGGGGAATGGGGGTAGTTGGGTAGGATTCCTGTTTGTCCCCCTACCTCCAAACAACCATGGGATGCAAGGCAGAGACCAGTTCCCTTACAACAGCATGGCTGTGCTCATGACAGCTCACCGACTGTGAAATGGGTGTGGTTAGCCCTTTCCATAGGTTATGGCCAGGGCAGAATGAATTACTTGGCCACTAACAAGAGCTGGACAGATACAGCTGAATCTGTCTTTGAGCCCCACGAGGAAACTGGCCCAGAAGACACTTTTCTGGGCCAGTGTTTTGTTGCCCACTTGGCTGGAGTTCTCTTTCCCTGTGTTTCTGTTGAAATACTAGTTCCTAAGGATTTCCACTGCTCGCCTGGCCATGCAGCGGGACCCAGTTGGATCCATTTTGACAGCAGGCCACCATCCTGCCTATTTTCTCTGCTGTCACTGCTCGATCTCTGGAGCTGGCGAAGAGTGGTGGGGGTGGGGAAACAAAGCACATTGAACAAGGATGCTTCTAGAAAAGCTCATCTCGTTGCCCAACTCCGAATGGCTGAGCAGCTGGCTTTCACTGCCTGTGCCCCAGTTAACAAGACCTGAAGCCTTGCTCTCTCCAGAGGGGCAACAGGTGCCGGGGAGAGGCAAGAAGATGTCGATTGGGCCAAAGATGTAGTGATGTGACCTTGCTTGGGCCTATTGCAGGAACACTCAAGAGATGTTGTTCAGAGGCCATTCTTTTTTTTTTTTTTTTTTTTTTTTTTTTTTTTTCGGAGCTGAGGACCAGAACCCAGGGCCTTGCGCTTTTGCTAGGCAAGCGCTCTACCACTGAGCTAAATCCCCAACTCCAAATTCTGAGGTTTTAATCCATTCCTGCTTCTGGTCTTTCTCAGGCTCCTGAACTGCTAACCTGTGGAGTCTCCACCACACACTCCTGAGACTGGAGGCTCTGTCATGCCTTCTCCAGGTGGCTAATCTTGGTTGTCAATTTGGCTGCAGCTGGAATCGACTAAAAAACCCAAGCGGCTTGTTCTTTCTGCCTTTGTTTCTTCCTCCCTCTCTCCCCTCTCTTTCCATCTTTCTTCTTTCTTCCTTTCTTTCTTTCTTTCTTTCTTTCTTTCTTCTTTCCTTTCTTCCTTCTTCCTTCCTTTCTTTCTTTCTTCTTTCCTTTCTTCCTTCTTCCTTCTTCCTCCCTCCTTCCTCTCTCCTTTCTTACTTCTTCCCTCCCTCCTTCCCTCTTTCTGTTTTTTTTTCTCTCTTCTCTTTCCTTCTACCACTGAGCTAAATCCACAACCCCTCTTTCTTTCTTTCTTCCTTTCTTTCTTCCTTCCTTCCTTCCTTCCTTCATTCCTACCTTCCTTTTTTCCTTTCTTCCTCTTTCTTTCTTTCTTTCTTTCTTTCTTTCTTTCTTTCCTTCTCTCTTGTTTTTGTTTTATTTTGTTTTGAGACAGGGTCTCACTATGTAGCCCTGGCTGTCTTGGCATTCACTATGTAGACCAGGCTGCCCTTTACCGTCTACCTCTGTCTCCCAAGTGCTAGGATTAAAGGTGTGTGCCACCATGTCCCACAGTGAGGGATTTTCTTGATCAGATAATTTGAAGCAAGAAGACACCCCCCAGCTCAGGGCAGCCTATATAAAGGACACTGAAGGAAACTGCCTTCTGCCTCATTGCTCCCATACTTGCTGGCAAGCTCGCCTGCCCTATTGCTGGGACATTCTTCCCCTGGTATTAGAACAGATGTGTCCTGAAGACCAGCAGCTCTGCAGAAATCCTTTAGGACCCCAGCACAACATTGGGACCACTAAGACATATAGTCTCGTGGACTCAACGACTACTAGATTCTAGTCTTTCAAGTGAGACAGCTATTGTTAGACTATGTGGACCACAACCTACTAAATTCTCTCTCTCTCTCTCTCTCTCTCTCTCTCTCTCTTTCTCTCTTTTTCTCTTTTTCTTTCTTTCTTTTCTTTTTTTTTTTTAGTGTTTGGTTTGTTTTAAAGATTTATTTATCTTCAGACACAGCAGAAGAGGACATCAGATCTCATTACAGATGGTTGTGAGCCACCATGTGGGTGCTGGGATTTGAACTCAGGACCTCTGGAAGAGCAGTCAGTGCTCCTAACCACTGAGCCATCTCTCCAGCCCCTAAATTCTCTTTTAATATATGTGTATATACATATTCATTTTTTCATTTTGCTTGCTTTTTCTCCTCCTCCTTCTCATCTTCTTCTTCCTTCTTCCCCTTCTCTTCTTCTTCCTCCTCCTGCTCCGTCTTGGCTTTTTAAGACAGGGTTTATCTGTGTAGCCCTGGTTATTCTAGAACTTACTCTGTAGACTAGGCTAGCCTTGAACTCAGAGATCTGCCTACCTCTGCCTCCCAAGTGCTGGGATGAAAGGTGTGTGTCACCAACTCTGTTTCTTAGAGAGAACCCTGACTGATGTATTTCCTTACTTTGATGAAATCCTGAGACAAGAGAAATCCTTTCCCCCTCAAGTTGCTTCTGTCAGGCCTTTAGTCACAGCAAGAAAAGCACAAGGAGGGGTTGGGGATTTAGCTCAGTGGTAGAGCGCTTGCCTAGCAAGCGCAAGGCCCTGGTTTCAGTCCTCAGCTCCGGAAAATAAAACAAAAAAATAAAACAAAAAACAAAAAAAAGCAAAAGGACTTGGGGCATGGGGATCTAGGGAAGGTGGGATGGGATAGAGACCTGTTATTTTAAAACATACTTTTACTTGTTGCTAAGGAAACGGTAAGTGTTGGTGTCATAACTCAGTCGCCAGTCTCAATTCAGAAAGCCTGGTGGACCAAGTGCGAGGACCTGGGTTAGAGCCCTGGAACCATCTGAGGGAAGGGTTTCCACAGGTCATCCTGTGAACTATAGAAGAGCGTCATGCCCTCCAATAAGCAGCAAAGAGCCTGGCCTGTGGAGCCAGGCTTCTTGTCCTGTCGCCGCTCATTGAGCCTGCCTGCCCCGCCCCTCTTTGCAGGAATCACTGTCTTTGTCATCGGATGAGGATGACATGAATGCCGTGCCTGTGCTTGCCTCATTCAGGATGATTGACCCCTGTCTGTCAGGTGTGCACAAGATTGTATCTTCTCTCTTCCTGCCCCTGAGCGATAGAGGAGGGAGTGGTGTACGCCGGCACCTCAGAGCAGTGATATCACAGGGGCTGGTGGGATGTGAGTCTTTTCTGGGTGTAGGTGGCAAGGGGGCCTATTGTCTGCAGCCAATCGGATCACAAGAGCGAACTGCAGCCGATTGACTCAAAAGAATAAACTCACTCAAGTTGTCCTGATAGAGTATAATTTATATATGTAGTGTACACTCAGGGGGAAATAGCAAACACCGAATCCAGGCAGGAGAAGATAGCAGGTAGTAAAGAACCTACTGTGTGGGGTTGAGGATTTAGCTCAGTGGTAGAGCGCTTGCCTAGGAAGTGCAAGGCCCTGGGTTCGGTCCCCAGCTCTGGAAAAAGAAAAAAAAGAACCTACTGTGCAAACACAGACCTGAGTCCAACTCTGGGAGTCCACACCAAAAAGCTGGACATGATAGCGTGCACACACACACACACACACACACACACACACACACACACGCATGCACGCACACACATGCTCACACAGAGAGAAAGAAAGAAAAAAGTCAGAGGCTCCAGCATGGGCTGGACTAACCCATCGGAAGTTCCAGACAGGCAAGTGAGGAGTCAGACTTCCTGGCTCTAGCGGCAGAGCCTGAGGGCTGTGGGAAACGTCCGCCAAAGGCAGTGAGTGGCTAACACGAGGGTTAGTTCCATTGGAATCCCAGAACAGAGATCAGGGGCACCAGAGCATGGCTTGGCCCTGTAGCATGAAGGCACCCAGGCCTGTGAGCTGTTCCTTCCACATAGATGGTGACCACAGCGTTTGGTCTTGATAAGTACACAGTGTTGACTCATGGCTTTGGCCTTCAAGTCACAAAACCACAGTCTGGCTCAGGACATCATTTTACTGGAGAGGAGAGAGATGCCTGGTAAATGGATAGTGATGGATCTTCTCAGCCTGGCTGGGGTGGGGAGTGCTGTTGCTGTGTTTGGCTATAACCTTTCCGAGGAATCAAAGCGAGGCAAGGATGGAAAGAGGGGCCCGCCACTGCTACAGGACTCAAGAAAGGCCAGTCTGCTTGCTGCCTGCTTTCCTTTCTCCCCACACCCCTTCTTTTTTCCCTTCTCCCCTCCTCCCACCTGCCTCTTTTTTCTTCTCTCCCTCTTTCCTTGCTGGTATATGTGATTGAACCAGGGTGTGACACATTCTGCAGGTGTCCTACCTTTGGGTACCACTCAGTACCTTTGGGTATGCTAGGGTGGCACTCTACCACTGAGCCACGCCCCCAGCTCCTCATTGGGGGATTCTAGGCAGGGGCTCTACCACTGAGCCACGCCTCCAGCTCTTCATTGGGGGATTCTAGGCAGGGGCTCTACCACTGAGCCACACCCCCAGCCCCTCCCTGAGGAATTCTAGGCAGGTGCTCTACCACTGAGCCACGCCCCCAGCCCCTCACTGGGGGATTCTAGGCAAGCACTATACTGCTGCTGATTCATGACCTTAGTCCCTCAGAGGATTCTGGGCAGGTGATCTACTGCTGGTCCATACCCCTCAGGCCTTCAGTAAGAATTCGAGGTAGGACCTCACTATATCACTGAGCTCTATTTCCAGTCCTCCAGGCAATAGAATTCTAACACATTTCCCAGGTGCCTTTCTCATTAAGTCTGGACAGAAAACACTGCTGAAGTGGCTCTCCAGCAAATGCACTCAGGGTTGCTGTGACATAAAGACCTGGAACTGGATCTCTGGACTAAGTTGTCGAGCTCAATGACTTCATCTACCTCAGCTGCTTCAGGTGGCCCCAGACTCTCAATATGCAGTTTAGAAAAATCTTAGACATCAAAATATAAGCAGAGGGAACTGGGAATGTTGGTGCGGGCCTTTCATTGAAGCTAGTCAGGAGACTTAGGCAAGAGTTCAAATCCTGACCAGGTGACACAGTGAGTTCAAAGCCAGCAGAGACAACTTAAAGAGACCATCTCAAAAGAAATAGAAAAAGAAAAGTAAGGGCTGGGGGTGTGGCTCAGTGGTAGAGCCCCTGCCTAGAATTCCCCAGTGAGGGACTTGGGGCATGGCCCAGTGGTAGAGCCCCTGCCTAGAATCCCCCAGTGAGGGGTTGGGGATGTGGCTCAGTGGTAGAGCACCTGCCTAGAATCCCCCAGTGAGGGGCTGGGGGTGTGGCTCAGTGGTAGAGCCCCTGCCTAGAATCCCCCAGTGAGGGGCTGGGGGCGTGGCTCAGTGGTAGAGCCCCTGCCTAGAATTCCCCAGTGAGGGGCTGGGGGCGTGGCTCAGTGGTAGAGCCCCTGCCTAGAATTCCCCAGTGAGGGTCTGGGGGCGTGGCTCAGTGGTAGAGACCCTGCCTATAGTCGCCCAGTGAGGGGCTGGGGCGTGGCTCAATGGTGAAGAGTTTATTTAGGGTACAGGAGGCTGTAGTCTCTATCTTCTGTACTTGGTGGGGGACTGATGGTAGTATGGTTTGGGCTAAATTCTGATGCCTGGGGTCTCTCCTCTACTCAAGCAGCTAAGCACCCTTCTGAGAGTCCAGCGTATTAGTAAACCTCCCAGTAATTCTTATCTGGAGCTCATGTGAAGAGGAATCAGCCAACCGCTGCTCTGTCTGAAGGGACCCTGTGAGCCTAGTGCAGTGCTAGGCACTGGGGAGGAAAGAGAAACCAGTAGGAGGTTCTTGTCTGTGCTCCAGGACTCTGCGCAGGTGAGGAATCCCACAAGCCTGAAAGAGTAATTAGAGAACAATGCGAGGCAGCCTGTAATTAATTGTTAGCTGCTTGCTGCCCACTCATGCTGCTTCGCGAGCCCTAGGAACAGAGAGACAGAGGGGACAGAAACCCCACTGATTAGTAATAATCCCACGCAGCAGGCGATGCCTAGGGCTCTACCGTGTATCTCACAGCCACCCTCTTCTTCCATCCTGTGGAGCCGCGGGCAGAGCCCAGAGCCTCAGTCCTGAGTCTGTAGTTGTTAACCCAATAACACTGAGATGCTGGTCCCGTTCACACCCTGGTTTGTACTGGGAAGGTCAGGTGCCCGGGAAACCTGCATTGCTATCGGCACATCTCCTGCTCTACTAGTCTTGCCCCCCTCCCCCTTCCTTCCTCCAACTCCATCTTTCCTTCCCTCTACTTCACCAACATGGCCTTGAGCTCTCCTCCTGCCTCAGCCTCCAGAGTTGCTAGGATTACAGACATAGCCACTTGCGCGTTGGTGGGGGCGGGGCACGAGGGTCTCGCTGTGTAGCCCTGGATGTTTTGGAATTCATATGTAGACTGGGCTGGCCTTCGGTTCACAGAGATGCCCTGCCTGTGCCCCCTGCGTGCCCTTAGCTAGAACTGTCATGCTCAGCCTGTATCTCCTTTTCCTGGCTTTCAGTTTCTCTTCTGCTCGTTTGAGACAGGGTCCCATGTAGCCTAGGCTAGCTCTCCAAATTCCATCAGCAGAGGATGATCTTTAACTGTCTTTTTCTTTTTTTTTTTTCCCCCAGAGCTGGGGACCGAACCCAGGGCCTTGTGCTTCCTAGGCAAGTGCTCTACCACTGAGCTAAATCCCCAACTCTAACTGTCTTTTTCAAGACGGACTTTCCGTGTGTAGCCTTGGCTGTCCTGGAACTCAGCCTGTAGACCAGGCTGGCCTTAAATTCAGTGGCATACGCTTGCCTCTGCCTCCTGAGGGCCGAGATTAAAGGCATGTGCCACACCTGGGTCACCTCTTGGTGACCTTTAACTCATGATCTATTAGTCTCCATCCTCTAATGCTGTGCTGAAAAGCCTAGTTTATGCAGCGTGGGGTTGGGGTGGGAGAGTGAGGGAAAGTGGTGGGGTTGGGGTTCCTGTCAGCTAGATAAGCCCTCTGCCAATGAGAGGACACGTCCACCCTCAAGCTCTGATTTGCTTGGGCCTTTGCCTTCTCTAGGCTTGGTTTACTGTGATGCTTCATTCTAGAATCATAAAATCTTCATGACTGGTGTCTCTGTCCCAGAGCAGCAAGCCAAGCATGGCGGCTTGTCCCTGTAAACCCCACACTGAGGTGGAGGATCAGGAACTGAGACCACCCTGAGTTACATAGCTAGCTCCGGGCCAACCTGGCTACGTAGAGAGTTCAAGGCCAGTGTGGGGTCCATGAGACTCTGATAACCAAAAAACCCAACCCAACCAAAATCACCTTTTCCAGATCTGGTATAGAAGCAAATTTTCCTCACGTAAGAGAAAATCGATCAGGCTGACAAGGCTAGGGGGCGAGTGAACCGGGACTGGGTTTCCTGCTTTGTCAGAAGGGAAGCATGGAGGGGCAGGAGAAGGAAGAGAGGGAGTGGGGAGGGAGGAGGGAGTGACAGGAGAGCTCTC
Source organism: Rattus rattus (assembly GCF_011064425.1). Lineage (NCBI taxonomy): Eukaryota > Metazoa > Chordata > Mammalia > Rodentia > Muridae > Rattus > Rattus rattus. The sequence goes on along the minus strand of NC_046169.1, from coordinate 17,379,483 downwards.
CAGAGAGATGTTAATAAGTCCTGTAATTACTCCACAAAAGCAGATCTCCCTGTCTCTCCAAGTGTCAGGAAACCTACCCACACAGAAGCCTTGTGCGAGCGGGTTTGGGGATGGAAAAGGAAAAATTAGATCTCTACATCTGGTGGCCCTTCTGGAGCTATGGAGTCTCTACTAGGAAGCAGGGACTAATAGAGCCAGGGAGGTGACTCAGTGATCAGAGTGTGTGCCATATGAGTATGAGGACTAGAGTCTGGATACCCAGAACCCACCTCAATGCCAAGTGGGCATGACAGCTTATATCTAATTCCAGTTTCTAGCAACAGAGACAGGGCATCCCCAGAGCTAACAGGACTAACCATATTGATGAGCTCTGTGTTTGGCTGAGAGACCTTGCCTTACTGAATAAGTGGATTATTGATTGAGCATGATTCCTAATAGTCTCGGACCGCCACATGCACATGCACATGCATATGTAAACATTCATATAGACACATGAATACCACACATAGATTTGTGAAAATGGGAAAAAGTAACAGACAAAAGCTGCTGTAGTACCTGGGACTGTCTTAAGATGGAAATTCAAGGGAAACAGTGTCCAGACACCTGTGAGGTGGGATCAGTTCTGTCTCCATATCAGCAGGTGTGGGACATCTTGGGAAGACAGACCTTAGTCTGTCACGATCCAGTTTGGGCTCTAGCCTGACAACGTCAAGAGGACAGTGTCAACCTTTGTTGGCATCATTAGAGTGTGGGTCATGGGTGGTTTCTTCCCAAAGCCTTGTAGAGCTTGGCTTGGTCTCTGGTATTGACTACAGCTGTTGGGTTGGTGGCTGGGAGCAGATCTCCTCCAAAGGGATCCTCAAAATCACCCATCCATCTGTCTGTGTCAAGGAACACTGAACCCCAAAGGGACTTACCTGACTTCATCTCCAAGCTGCTCAGGAAATGATTATCACAGTTCCTCTCCCTGGCGTGTGCTAGACAGTAGTTCTCTGACTAAGAATCAAGACTGTAGCCTTTCAAATACAGATTAACTGTGACAACGCTGGCCTGGAGCTGCAGACTTGAAATCCTAGCTACTGAGGAAGCCCAGGCAGAAGTAAAAAGTGAGTTTGTGCTACAGAGGGAGTTTAAGACAAGCTGGGCTCCATATCTTAAAATAAAAAGTCAGAAGAAAAGTGAGAGTGCTGCTCAGTGGTAGAGCCCCTGCCTAGAATCCCCAGTGAGGGGCTGGGGCGTGCCTCAGTGGTAGAGCACCTGCCTAGAATCCCCACTGAGGGGCTGGGGGTGTGGCTCCACGGTAGAGCCCCTGCCTAGAATCCCCCAGTGAGGGGCTGGGGGCGTGGCTCAGTGGTAGAGCACCTGCCTAGAATCCCCTAGTGAGGGATTGGGGGCGTGGCTCGGTGGTAGAGCCCCTGCCTAGAATCCCCCAGTGAGGGGCTGGGGGCGTGGCTCAGTGGTAGAGCCCCTGCCTAGAATCCCCTAGTGAGGGGTTAGGGGGCGTGGCTCAGTGGTAGAGCCCCTGCCTAGAATCCCCCAGTGAGGGGCTGGGGGCGTGGCTCAGTGGTAGAGCCCCTGCCTCGAATCCCCCAGTGAGGGGCTGGGGGCGTGGCTCAGTGGTAGTGCCCCTGCCTAGAATCCCCCAGTGAGGGGCTGGGGGCGTGGCTCAGTGGTAGTGCCCCTGCCTAGAATCCCCCAGTGAGGGGCTGGGGGCGTGGCTCAGTGGTAGAGCCCCTGCCTAGAATCCCCCAGTGAGGGGCTGGGCGTGGCTTCAGGAAGGAGAGAGGGCAGGATGGAAGGAGGTCTCTGACTGTCACCTAATTTCTCTCCCACCCTGTGATTTATATACTCCCATCCCAGGTGGCATGGGGGAAGGTGTCTTGAAATTTAAGGGGTCCCAAAAAGAGACTCTGCTTTCATTCAGTAGCTGTGTGATCTAAAGATGTCCTTCTCATATCTGGGTGCTTCAGTTATCCATCTGCATATTGAAGGTGTTGAAGTGCACCAGCTTCCCCCGGCAGGACTTTGGGGGAAGCCCGGGAAGTGAGTTCAGACACTGGGAACCGGAGTTCTGAGTCACCAGCTCATGAGGCCCTCTGGGTTCAACTGTCAGTCGTTAGGGTCAGAGCCTGGGCCCTTGTAATCCCAATCAGCCAAGTTCTGCTGCCCATCCTCCGTAGGCCCAGTAGACACCGTGAAAAGCAGAGGAACGAGTAATTCAATAGGACCACACTGGGAAGCGGCATAGAGGCAGGCAAGTCTAGGCTTAAATCGATGGAGAGAGGGCTTGATGGCCGAGCAGCCCCAGTCAAGGTGTGGTCATTTCTGATGACACGGTCATGTCTGATGGTCATCGCTGGGCTCCAGTCTGTCCTGCAGTGTGGTCTGACGAGTTATCAGAACAATGTAGATCTCTTCCGGGAGACAAGTTCTTCCTCTGGCCCCACCAGGCTTCAGCCCTTTCCTTCTTCCAGCATGAGTCTCCTGGGGAAATCCAATTCCTTAGAGACCATTGTTTCAATTTTCTGATAACCAAAGGGCAGGGTTCTTTAGAGGGTCTTCATCCCAGCCGGTCAGCTACAAGGTTGCATTTGAGTGGGTTGGACTCTGGTTTACAGGATGCGCGCATCTGTCTGCACCTTTTTTTTTTTTTTTTTTTTTTTTTTTGGCTTTGCTGGCTGTCTATAGATGGTCGCCACACTCCTCCTTAGGAGCCCTGGGGAACCTTCCCAGGGGCTGGAGCTGGGCTCCGCTGTTCTCAGCCCCTCAAGAGAGCAGCAGCCATTCTGCCTGCCAGAGTCGAGGGGCTGAAGCGAAGATTCGGAACCAAAATAGCTCTTTTCCATAAACAAAGCTGCTTCTCATTGGAGAGAATGTAAACAGGCAGATGCGTTCGGAGACCATGCCATCCGGCTGCGCTGCGGGGGAGGTGACAACTGGAAGGCTCCGAACCTGAAGACTGTCTGGGCTGTCTTATCCAAGCATGAAGCTGGGCAGTCAGGGAGCCAGGGTCAGCTAGGAGTTGGGCATACAGCTCTGCCAGGGAAATTGGGGTATCCAGCTCCCCGGAACCTGGAACCCTCTCCTGGGGACTCAGGAACAGCAACTTTTGGGCTCCCCGGTGCCCAGTGAGTGGCCCAGCACTCGGAAGAATGTTGTCTTTCTTCTTGCTCATCATTCCAAGCTCTCAGGTAGGGTCTGCTTTCCTGAGTTTCTAGCACGTTCTGTCTGGTTTTTGTTTCAGAGACAGGGTTTCGCTACATAGTCCAGGCTATATAGGCCAGCTTGACCTTAAACTCATCACCCTTTGACCTCAGTCTCTCAGGTAGTTATGATTGCAGGCTGGTGTTACCAGGCCAAACTCCAGGCTTATTGATTTGTTTCAAGATGGGATCTTATGTAGCCCAGACTGGTCTTGCACTTCTGACCTTCCTGCCTCCGCCTCCTGAATGCTGGGCTAACGTGTTCTCCACCATGCCTGGCTTAACAGTCTATGCTTTTTATTTTATTTTACTTTATTTTATTTTATTTTTTTATCTCCTCTCTCCTACAAGACACAAACTCACACCACCCCTCCAAAGCCCCCATTTTCTGTGCCTTTCACCCCTGATAGCCACTTGTTTCTCTACTTTGCACACCCTGACCTCGTTCCATAGCTGGGCCCTACTTCAGCCTCCTGCTGAGGCTCCACAGCAGAGCCGGTTCAGACCAGTTGGTCTAGACAGTCTCCCAGATGCTTACCCACAGGAAGTACTCTGAACTGTCAGCAGGGATAACCCAGCCCCTCCTCTGGAGGCTGTTTGCCCAAGGCTATCATCTTGTTTGGAGAGGTGGGGGTGGGCAGGGTCTCTTGTATTCTAGGCTGGTCCTGAACTCACTCAGTAGCCAAGGGTGGCCTTGAACTTTTGATTCTCCTGTCTTCTTCCCTTGACTGCTGGGCTTACAGGCGAGTACCACCTCATCAATGAGGTGCTGGGGATGAAACCCAGGGCTTCCAGCACACTGGGGAAGCTCCACCCTCAGCTCCAAGGGCTGCCTTTAGAATAACGCCTTCCTCACCACCAGCAAACAAGACAAGCCAGGCCAGGTGTTCCATACATGGATAGGATAGCGGCTCTGTAGGGGAGAGGTTCTTGTGACTCATACCTAGGTTTCCCTAATAAGTTTTTTTTTTTTTATTGTTAAAGTGTATTTTTATTTTTATCCTTTTAGTGTGTATGTGTGTCTAAGTGCAGGCACACATGTGCCATGGGACTCATGTGGAGGTCAAGGGACAATTTTTGTTTCAGAAATTGGTTTTCTCTTTAAAAATTTTAACCTCCTAGCCCCCACCCCCCGCCCCGTGGGGTGTTTGTGTGTGTGTGAGAAACAGAGAGGAAAGAAAGAGAGACGGACAGACAGACAGACAGGGGGAGTGTGTGTATGTATGCTTGAATGTGTGTGGGTGTGGTGCACGAGGAGGCCTGAACCAATGTTAGAAATTATCCTCCATCACTCTTCGACCTTCTTCATTTCGACAGGGCCTCTCAATCAATCCCAGAGCTCATAGATACAACTGGCCTCACAAGCCAACTCTCTATTGGGATCAACTGCTCTCTTGAAGCTGAGTGACAGGGAGGCAGCTACACCTAACTGAGCACTTACACGGGCTCAGATCCTCAGGCTTTAAGCTTCATGCTTAGCCACTTCCCAGGTCCCTCCCTCCCCATCCCCTTTCTTCTTCGAAGGCAGTGTCTCGATCCTGCTGCTGTCCTGTATACTCGAGGCTAGCTAGCCTCTTACCTTCTCTGCCTTAGTGCTAAGATGCCAAGTCCGTGCTGCTGTGGCACCTGCCTTTAATGTGGGATCCACAGATGCAACTCGGGTCAGCAGACCTGTGCTGCAAGCTCCTTCATGGGCTCAATCTCTCTGGCCCGATCATCTATTTCATTCTAGGCAGGGTCTCATCAAGCTGCCCAGGCTAGCCTTGGGAGGTAGCCCGGGTCTTGAACTTGGGTTCCCCCCCGCTTCATCTTCTCAGTAGCTGGGATGATAGGCCTGTGCCCTCATGCCTGGCTCTGTGAATCAGTTATCAAATCCTTCGCAATGCTTAACACGGGAAGGGACTTTATGGCAGACAAAGAAGAATGCTGGTGGTGGCGTTCATGGGACAGAGGCCAGGTGTCCCAGTTAGGGTTACTATTGCTTCATGACCAAAGCAACCTGGAAAGGACAGGGTTTATTTGACTTACCTTTCCACATTGCTGTTCCTTGGAGGAAGTCAGGGCAGAAACTCAAGCAGAACAGGAACCTGGAGGCAGGAGTGATGCAGAGGCCATGGAGGATGCTGCTTACTGCTTTGCTCCCATGGCTTGCTCAGCCTGCTTTCCTATTAAACCCAGGATCACCAGCCCAGGGGATGACACCTCCCACAGTGGGTTGGACCCTACTCCATCGGTCACTAATGAAGAAAATGCCCTAAAGGCTTGCCTATAGCCTGTAGGACATTTTCTTTTTTATTTCTTTTTTATTTCTTTTTTTTTTTTCCGGGGCTGGGGACCGAACCCAGGACCTTGCGCTTCCTAGGCAAGCGCTCTACCACTGAGCCAAATCCCCAACCCCGAGTAGGACAGTTTCTTAATTAGGTTCCCTCCTCTCAGATGACTTTAGCTTGTATCAGTTGACATAAAACTAGCCAGCAGACTGGGGTCCTGATAAGTAACGGAGTAAACAAGTTACCATGTGTGAGCTGTTCTGGTTCCATTCCAGCCCCCACAGTGGCTTGTGGTGCCTTTTGAGTGATCGTCCAGTGAGGGTTGCTTAACAGCTCTTTAGGGCAGCACTTCTCAATCTGTGGGTCAAGATACCTTTGCAGGGGGGGGGTGTCACATACTAGACATCCTGCAAATCAGATATTTGCATTCTGATTCATAGCATTAGCAAAATTACAGTTATGAAGTAGTAGCAAGGGGTTGGGGATTTAGCTCAGTGGTAGAGTGCTTGCCTAGCAAGCACAAGGCCCTGGGTTCGGTCCCCAGCTCCGAAAAAAAAAAAAAAGAAAAAAAGAAAAAAATGAAGTAGTAGCAAAATAATTTTATGGGGGTTGGGGATTTAGCTCAGTGGTAGAGCACTTGCCTAGGAAGCGCAAGGCCCTGGGTTCGGTCCCCAGCTCCGAAAAAAAGAAAAAAAAATAATTTTATGATTGGGGGTCACCATAACATGAGGAACTGTATTTATTAAAGGGTTGGAGCGTTAGGAAGATTGAGAACCACTGATCTCCCTGGGGAATGGACTAATTCTGGAGTTTATAGCTAGACCATAATACTGAGACTAAAAACTGAATTTGGGCCAAAAGAGGAAGAAAGTTCATCCTATACCTGATGTGCTGAGCTATGGGAAGTAGACTGTGAAAGAACCACAGAACGTTCTAGAATAAGATGAGACTTTCTGCCCTGCATTGATGCTCTAAAAAATTCACGTTTCACTTGCTCCGGGTTATGTTTGAAAGTGATGCTACTTATGCCAGGGTTACAGATGAACAACATCAGCTCCTGACCAGAGAAAGTAAGACCCTGAACTTCTTTGACCAGGGAAGGAATCAGAAACCCAGGGATGTGGACTGGAGATACTGGAGTAGAACACTTGCCTAGAATACCCAGTGAGAGCCTGGGGGTGTGGCTTGCAGGTAGAGCCTCTGCCTAGAATCTCTTAGTGAGAGTCTAAAGGCTTCGGGCTACCGTAATGTGTTTGCTTATCTTCTACAAGGCTCAATCCCCAGGACCACCACACACACACACACACACACACACACACACACACACACTCACTCGAATGGAAAATCGATTAGTAGCCCCACCCAATGAAAGCTCTCCGTCTCTCAGCCTCGTTCCTAGTTCCCGTGAAGTGATCCCCCACCCTTCCCCTTCTGTTTACCCCCTCAACCAAATCTTGTATCACAGCTGATCTGATTGGATAATTCTGAGCCCAAATGTAGCTTCCTGTAGGACGCTACAGGGTTCTTACAGCTTCTTCAAGGCTCAGTTCTTTGGAATATCCATCAAGACATGGTGATGGCTAGCTCCAGGCACAACGGTTCCCCATTGGAGACCGACATGACTGCTCTCTTCCAAGGAAATGGGACCAGGTCTAAGCCATGATTCACAGCCTCTGCTCCCATGAGGTCATTGGTGACCTCCTCCCCCACAGGCTGGTGAGGGACAAGCTAGCCCTCCTCCCCCCTGGTGGGCAGAAAGGTGGGGCCTGATAATCTGTACCCTCATCTAACTACCCCCAGAGGTAATTGCTCTGGATTTTCTCTGACACCCTGAGATTTCTCTCCAGGGCTGTGCACGGGCCGAGCCCCACTCAGCCTAAGGAGCCGGAGCCTGGAGACGGCTTGATTGCTAAACCCGGACAGTCCCCCCCGCCCCCCAATCCCGCCACGACGTGTCCAAGCTTTGAGACAGTGTGAGTTTATGACGCGTCCCATTATAGCTCTTGCACAAACACAGAATGTTGAAATATCCAACGGATGAGGACACTGTTGAAATAACCTGTCGTCTCAGCACTTTCCCTGTCATTAGCCAGTCGTCCCAACCCTCAGAGCCTTTACGGCAGGGAGAGGGCTGCACCGCACCGGGCGTTGAGAGGATGGGGCTGGGGAGAGGCTTCGTGTGTCCAGGGCAGTTGGATAGCCAGTAGTCTAGAGTAAGAGGCTGCTGCCAGACGTGGTGGTTTAGCCATATCATTCCAGTAACTCCGGAGGTTGAGGCAGAGGATGGCAAGTTTCAGGCCAGCCTGGGCAACTCAGTAAAAACCTGTCTCAAATTAAGAAGTATGACAGAGTGGTAGGCATGTGACATAGTGTTTACCTAGTTTCTGTCAGTTAGGTGCTGGGAGCCAAGTTTAGTGGTAGCGTCCCGCCCAGGGGAGGGGCTAAGGCTATGTCTGTTGCTCCATGATAGAAAACTTGCAAAGAATCTCCCAGAGGGGGCTACAGGCATGGCTCAGCAGTAGAGTACTTGCCTAGCAACCGCAAAGCCTTGGATACAATACTTAGTACCTCCAAGGGGGCTCAGTCCCTAGCACTTGGAGGTACTGGACATTGAGCCCAAGGCCCTGGGCATGCTGGGTAAATATTTGAACCTTGATCCAAGGACCACATCTTCTGTTTACCCTTTTGGACATAGAGACGTTCAAAGTTGCTCAGGCTGGTTTTGAATTCGAATCCTCCTGCCTCAGCCTCCCAACTGTGGGGATTACAGAAATGTACCATGTTACCCAGCCAGTATCTCTTTACATATTGGCTTATTGAAAATGATAGATACCTCAATTATCGAACTCGGGACGATAACGTTGGAAGAGTCAAAAGCTGAGAGACTGTAGACTTTGCTTATTCCCACTGTTGTCCTCTTTGGGTCCCAGAAAGACCTTGAATTTTCTCTATCTCGGTATCTGTTCTGTGTGGTTGTTGGTCTAAAATTTTATTTTATTCATTTGATTTTTTTTTTTGGTTCTTTTTTTTCTGAGCTGGGGACTGAACCCAGGGCCTTGCGCTTCCTAGGCAAGCGCACTACCACTGAGCTAAATCCCCAACCCCTATTCATTTGATTTTAAGACTCATTTATTTATTTATTTTGTGTGTGTGCATGTGTGTATCTCTGTGTGTGTATATCTGTGTGTATGTGTATATCTCTGTGTGTGTGTGTGTGTGTGTGTGTGTGTGTGTGTGTGTGTGTGTATGTGTTGGGAGCAGAAGGACCTATATGCACCTGAATGCAGTTACTTTCAAAGGCCACAGGAATCAGATTACTCTGGAGCTGCAATTCCAGGCTGGATGCTGGGAACTGGACTCAGGTCTTCTACAAGATCAGTTTGTGTTCTTAAACACTGAGCTTTCTCTGCAGCCCAAGATTTATTTTTATTGTGTATGTGTGTGTCCACGGGGAGGGGGCTGAAGTGGGAGGGTATGTGCACATGAGTTCAAGGACCCAAGATGCTAGAAGAGAGCATCTGATTCCTTGGAGCTGGAATTATATAGGTGGCTCTGAATGACCCAGTGTGGGTGCTGGGAACGAAACTCAGGTCCTCTGCAAGAGAACAGTGCACTTTCTTAGCCACTGGGCCATAAGTGCAACCCAATGTTTATTTTTTAATTTTGAGGCAGTCCAACTGGAGAGATGGCTCCGAGGTCAAGAGCACAGGTTGCTCTTCCAGAGAATCAGAGTTCAATCCCCAGCATCCCTGTGGTGGCTCATTACTGGCTTAAACTCTAGCCACAGGGAGATTCAATGACCTCTTCTGGCCTGTATAGGCTTGGTGCATAGACTTCCATGCAGGTAAATATCCCTGCCTATAAAAATGAAAATGTTTGAGACAGTCACACTATATTAGCCCAAGCTAGACTTGAACTCCTGATCCTTGTCCCTGAGCCTCCTCTTCCTGGGATAACAAGTCTGAGGCACCAAACCTGACTTGCAGTAGAAACATTTCAACCATCCAATCAGACTGCTTGTTATTTCCCTGTTATTGTATAAGCTGAGGCTAAATGTGTCAATTTATTTTGGAAATAAATTTTGGCCTCTGGTTTGGGATCCTACCTTGGACCCTCCATTGTGTATCTTTGATAGTTCATCTTTCTTTTGGAAACATTCACTGACTTGCTGTGTGTCCTCGTGTGTGGGCACACCGTGGCAAACACACAGAAGTCAGAGGAACTCTACAGATTTGTTTTTTCCCTCTGCCACGTGAGCTCTGGGATTTGAACTCGGGTCATCAGGCTTGGTGACAAAGGCCTTCATCTGTCAAGCCATCCTGACAGTACCCTGATTTTCCTTAGTGGGGGAAATATTTATAAAGTGTGATGACTCATGCCTGTAATCCCAGCACTTGGGATGGAACCCAGGTAAAGACGGATGGAGAGAACCAACTCTACAGTGCTGTCCCCTGACCTGACCTGCACAAGTGTACTGTGGTCTCACACACGCATACACACAGACACACACCCACAGACACACACACACACACACACACACATACACACACACACACAGACACACACACATACACACACACACACACACACACACACACAGACACACACACACACATACACACACAGACACACACACACACACACAGATACACACACATACACACAGACACACACACATACATACAAACACACAAAAATACACACATATATACACACACAGACACACACACACATACAAACACACAAAAATACATACATATACACACAAACACACACAGATACATACACATACACACAGACACACACACAACATACACACACAGATATACACACACAGACACACAAACACACATACAAACACACAAAAATACATACATATACACACAAACACACACAGATACATACACACACACAAACAGGCATGCACAGACACACACACACACACACAGACACATACACACACAGACACACACACAGATACAGAAAAATACATACGTATACATACACACACACACACACACATACACACACAGACACACACATACATACACACAAAAATACATACATATATACACACACACAGACACACCAACACACATATAAACACACAAAAATACATACATATACACACAAACACACACAGATACATACACACACACAAACAGGCATGCACAGACACACACACACACACACCCACAGACACACACACACACACACACACACACACACACACCAACAAAACACAAGCTCTACTGAAGAGCATTTTTGAGTCCAGGACCAGGACTGCACTGCACAGGAGCTCCTGCCTCTGCCACCCGAGTGCTGGGATTCCGGGTCTTCACTACCGCACCCCACTCGTCCGGTAACAATGCCATCCACTGCCGGGTATCACCCGCAACCAGTTTCACTGGGTATCTAATGGGACTGCTTTTATTTCTTTATTTATTTCTACAAGTTTTTATTTAATGCAATCTTACAAATTAATTAACTTCCTTCTTTATTTTTGGCTTTTCTGGGTCAGTGTCTCAAGCAGACTGACCTTGAACTTGCTACTGAGTTCGCCTTTCTTATTCCTGGGGTTCCTGAGGTGCACAACCATCCATAGCTTCCTTAGAAGCATAACTGGCATTTTAACAGGGGAGAGGTGTCTTTCTCTCCCCATTTGTTCATGTGTCCAATAATTCAATTGAAAATAATTTTAAAACTTTTTATGTATTTTACATATGAGTGTTTAGTCTGCGTGGATGTCTGTATGTATCTGGTACCCAAGAAGGTGTCAGACTCCATGGAACTGGAGTTGCAGGCAGTGGAGTGAGTTGCCATGTGAGGACTGGGAACCAAACTTGGGGTCCTCTGGAAAAGCAGCCAGAGCTCTTAACTGCTGAGACAGCTCTCCAGCTCCATTCAGTGTTGTTTTTTTTTAAAGATGTATTTATTTTTATAGTTTTAATGTGTACGTGGGTATGTCTGTGTGCATGAGAATATGTGTGCATAAGTTGTTCATGGACGTCAGAGCTCTTGGATCTCCTCGAACTAGAGCTACAGGTGATTATGGGCTTCCAGATGTGGGTTCTGGGAACTGAACTCAGGCCTCTCCAAGAGCATGGCAGATTAGCTGTTAAACCCTCTCCAGCCCCTTCAATTACTTGCTTTTGTCTGTATGTATAGCCCTCCTTTTAGTCCCTAGTAAATGTTTTATTTTATTTTCAGTGCTGGAGATAGAACCCAGAGCCTTGTGCATACTAGGCAGATGCTTTACTACCGAGCCACGCCCCCAGCCCCTCACTGGGGGATTCTAGGCAGGGGCTCTACCACTGAGCCACACCCCCACTGGGGGATTCTAGGCCTCTCACTGAGCCACACCCCCAGGGATTCTAGGCAGGGGCTCTGAGCCACACCCCAGCCCCCACTCTACCCCTGAGCCACGCCCCCACCCCCTCACTGGGGGATTCTAGGCAGGGGCTCTACCACTGAGCCACGCCCCCAGCCCCTCACTGGGGGATTCTAGGCAGGGGCTCTACAGCTGAGCCATGCCCCTAGTTCCACTACATGCTTCCATATTAAGCTGGAATCCCCAGCCTATCGCAAAGCCCCTCTAGGAACTGGCTGTGACTTATCCTTCTCCGTGCTTCTCCTCTTCTCTTTTATCATCAACCTTTCTCAGAACACCTCCTTCTCTGGAGACATCATTAGTCCTTCCCTAGCTCACTCCTCCCTCCCCCAGCTCCCACATGCAGGAAGTCCACACTCTAAACATCATTTCTTGTACCCTAAGGGCCTATCTGACGCATGCTGGGGATAGGGGCACACCCTGTGGATTTTACTTGATGTTGGTAACTTGTCACCCATCTCTTGTGACTTGTGACAGTTATAGGTCTCTGTCTCCAACTCAGGGCTGTGAATCCCTCCAGGGCGGGAAGCTGATCTCAGCATTTTCCCAAATCTAGCACACAGTAGGTCGATATTTATAGAATGAAGGAAGAGTCAAGTCCCAGGTTCATGAGTTTCCCCTACCCTGTATGCCTACTGTGTGCACAGCTCTGTGCAGGTATTTGAGGGACTAACTAGACGAGGGAAGGAAGACAAGTCTATGGTCAGGCTTGACAAGGACCTACTTTGTTCATACCTTGGTCTTCAGACTTTCCTTTCATTCTATTAAAGAACAGGGATTCTCAGAGAGAGAGAGAGAGAGAGAGAGAGAGAGAGAGAGAGAGAGAGAGAGAGAGAGAGATTTTCTCGGAGTCACACAGCAGCTGTTCCCAGAGCTAAAATGTATAGACAACCCCATGAAGTGATGGAGCTCGCACACAAGGCGGTCCCTGCTTCAGCCTCTTCGTATCCAGCAGAGAGGTGAGCTCAAATGAACACGCGGGGCTTCCTCCTGCCCCAGATCTCGGTGGCTTTGCGTGACTTTTCATTGACAACGACACTGCTCCCGGACCCAGCCTCTTTGGGTGTTTCTTTACCAACTAAAAGAGCAATAAAAGACTCCATAATTGGAAGACAAAGGCGTCTGCCTGCCCAGCCCGCCCTAAGGAGAGGACTGCCGGTAACTTGGGTGTGATCTCACCCAGTGATTCAGACTACAAAATTACAACCTTCCGTGTACAGGTGCGTGCAAGCCGCCGGGCGGGTGGAGAGCGAGCCAACGCTCATTTAACACGGGCAGTAAAAGCCAGGCCTGTAATGGGAAGAGGCAATCACTTACAGCCTTCCTCTTCGACCCAGCCTGCCCACCCCAGAGTGACGCTGCTGGAACGCTCAGCGCTCTACAGTTTGTATGGTGCTCCGGTAGCATGCTAGGCTCGGGGGAGACACAGAACTGCATGCTTTCATAGAGCAGCTGCATGTTATAGCTGGGTGAAAGGGTGGGTGGGTGAGGATCCTACCTTGAGGTCAGCGGAACAGGCCACTGGCCAGGAGAGGAGGCCCAAGAAGAAGTGTCTAACCATCTTGGTATCAGGAAGCCTTCTCGGCTGAGGCAGGATACAGAATAGTCCCTTTTGTTTGAAAATTTCTCTGTCTTCTTTTTAGTCATGAGTGTGTGTGTGTGTGTGTGTGTGTGTGTGTGTGTGTGTGTGTGTGTGTGTGTGTATGCGCCTGCATGTGGTATGTGCACCTGAATGCAGGTGTCCCAGAGTGCGGGGAACCTTGGACTAACAGCACAGGAACTCAAGTTGGAGATGGTCTCGAGCTGCTGGATGTGGGTGCTAGGAGTTAAATTCAGGGTTTGGTACACTTCTCAACAGTCTCTACTCCGGGATGTATCCCTCTGACTCCGTCTATCCCTCAGAAAAGCCAGATCGGACTCGACTGGGGGCTGGTAGAGGGGGGTGGCTTCTCAGCCTCTGGCCATGGTATCGATTAGGGAGTCCTAGGACTTAGACACAAGCTCTGGCAGCTTGAGTTGAGCCCTCCTTGATGGGTTCTATCCTTCTGCTTCCCCCCCCCCACCATATACAAGTGTCCCCTCTTTAGTCAGATCCCCCTCAAGTGAGATGCTTTAGGATTGAACTTGAAAATATATGAAGGCCTAGGCTGGGCTCCCGAGAGGTTTAACATTAACCCAAGACTGTGACCACAAGTCTGCCCATTAGCTTCCCCAGCACTGGTCCCAAGACTGTAGATTTTCTTTTCTTTCTTTTTTTTTTTTTTTTGTGGCCTACCTGGCATGAACCCTCCGTAGTTCTCTTACTGACCTCTGCCCCCAATTGAGGAGACAATTCCCATGCATCTAGGATGGTATTCAGGAATAAACAGAGGACCAGATAAATCCCAGTATGCATTTATGTTTATTGACATGGTAGGTCACTAATTTTAATGTCATTATAGAAGCTTGAATATGTAACACACTCCTATGGTCGGGCTTCACGTCGCTGTTAACACACAGACATTCACTGAAATCCCATTTCTGCCTGTCCACTGCTCCCTAGAGAAACGGTTAATTAGTTTCCTGTGTTTCCTTCCAGGATTTCGTTATGCAAATGAATACAGCAAGCTCTATTTGCATACATTGCTATTGTTCTGTTCCTTCTATCAAATACTGTGTTTGGGAAACCGTTGGACGTTGAGACCAGCAGAGATTCCTCCTCCTCCCTCTCCTCCTCCCTCTCCTCCTCCGCGTCCTCCTCCCCCTCTCCCTCCCCTTCCCCTCATCCCGGACAGTTGCATACTATTCCACAAAGCAGCTGGAACGCACTCTCTCACGCACATTTCTAAGATGCCTGGGTTGTTGCCAGGTTTTGTTGTTGGCCTGACTCACAGCTTCGATGAATAAGCTTGTTCCAACATCGCTTCGCACATGCTCAGGGGATGCCTTCGGAGCGGATTCCCACCGGCGGGATCGACGGGTCATGGAGTGAACACGTCTGGAACTCTGATAAGAATTACCAAATCATTTTTCATCCGGGACTGTTGTAGTGTTTTGCATTTCACCAGTGACATGGGAGAGCGTCTCCTTCCCCACGCCATAGCCTGTGTTGTCATGTTTTTGGATTTATGCCGATCTGATAGGCAAGAAATGGTTTTCTGAGATAGTTTTAGCTCACCTTTCCTTCTCTTGGGGTTTTTTCGTTTATTTGTTTGCTTGCTTAGGCAAGGCAGGTGCTCTACCACTGAGCCATGCCCCCAGCCTCTCCCTGGGGGATTCTAGGCAGGGGCTCTACCACTGAGTCATGCCCCCCAGCCCCTCACTGGGGAATTCTAGGCAGGGGCTCTGCCACTGAGCCACGCCCCCAGTCCCTCACTGGGGGATTCTAGGCAGGGGCTCTACCACTGAGCCACGCCCCCAGCCCCTCACTGGGGGATTCAAGGCAGGGGCTCTACCACTGAGCCACGCCCCCAGCCCCTCACTGAGGGATTCTAGGCAGGGGCTCTACCACTGAGCCACGTCTCAGTCCCTCATTTTTCTCTCACTGTGAGTGAACTTGAATAGTCACACATTTAATTCCTGCCCATAATTTTTTTCCCCTCGGAATGTCATGGCCATTTTTCTCCCCACTCACTTTCCTATTGGATTAGAGGTCTTTTTAAAAAAAATTTATGGGGCTGGATAGATGGCTCAGTGGTTAAGAGCACTGACCGCTGCTCTTCCAGAGGTTGTGAGTTCAATTCTCAGCAACCACATGGTGGCTCACAACTATCTGTAATGGGATCCAATTGAAGTGAGTGACTGTGTACTCCTATATAGAAAATAAATAAATCTTTAAAAATAAAAATAAGGGGTTGGGGATTTAGCTCAGTGGTAGAACGCTTGCCTAGCAAGCACAAGGCCCTGGGTTCGGTCCCCAGCTCTGAAAAAAAGAAAAAAAGAAAAATAAATTTATTATTATTATTATTAGTAGTAGTAGTAGTAGTAGTAGTAGTAGTAGTAGTAGTAGTAATTGTGGTGGCGGCAGTGGCGGTCGCAGTAGTGGTAGTGGTAGCAATAGTGTGTGTCCTTGGAAGCCAGGACAGGTTTTACATCCCTTAAATCTGGAGTTACCAACAGTTTTGAGCCGCCTGATGTGGATGCTGGGAAGGAAGCTCTGCTCCTCTGAAAGGTCAGCAAGCATTCTTAATCATCTCTCCAGCTATGTCCTAGCTAGGGTTTCAACTGCTTCAATAAACATCATGACTAAAATTAACCTGAGGAAGAAAAGAGTCTGTCTTACACATCCTAGTCACAGGCCATCACTGAGGGAACTGAAGGCAGGAACTGAAGCAGCGGCCATAGAAGGATGCTACTTACTGGCTTGCTCCCTATGGTTCACTCAGTCTGCTTTCTTATAAATCCAAGGACTATGCACCTAGAGATGGTACCTCCTCTAGTGAACTAGGCCCACCCATATCAATTACCAATCAAAAAACACTCCAGAGACATGTCCACAGGCCAATCTGGTGGGGGTCATTTTCTCAACCGAGGTACCTTCTTTCTAAATGATTCACACGTGGGTCAAACTGATATAAAACCAGCAGGTCTTTTCTTCTTGATCCCTAGAAACTCTTTATATATGAGAGAGATGAGATTTTTGCCTGTGGCTTGAGTTGTAAGGATTCCATCCTCTGACTCTGCTCATGCTACTCTTTGCCACATAGAAGATTTACTGTTGTTATTATCCGTACTATCTTAATTGCTTATCTTGTCTGCCCTTTAAGTTCTGAATCCTCACTGGATGGCTTTCCCGTGCTGCTCTTATAAAGGGACTGATTCATGTTTTCTTCTCATTCTTCTGTGGTCTTAACTTTTACCTCTGAACACCAATTCAGTTGCAATTCATCAGTCTAATGGTGAGGGGCAGGCATGGTGTTTTCTTTTGACACA
Organism: Rattus rattus; assembly: GCF_011064425.1. Lineage (NCBI taxonomy): Eukaryota > Metazoa > Chordata > Mammalia > Rodentia > Muridae > Rattus > Rattus rattus. Next base: position 17,362,708 of record NC_046169.1, on the reverse strand, counting down.
AGATCTTTTACTCAGTAACCCCTACTTACCTCAAACTCAAGGCAATCCTCCTGCCTTAGCTTCCCGAGTGGTAGGATTATATATTAATTGTTTGTTTTCAAGACAAGTTTCTCTGTATAGCCCTGGTTGTCCTGGAACTCATTCTGTAGACCAGGCTGGCCTCAAACTCAGATATCTGCCCACCTCTACCTCCTGTGTATATGTGTTTGTGTGTGTGTGTGTGTGTGTGTGTGTGTGTGTGTGTGTGCATGTGCACACTCGAGCATGTGAGCATGCATATGTGCATACCATGGCATACATGTGGAGATCAGAGAGAAGATTCTTCAACCTTGTCTGATGCAGTCATCGTTTTGTTTTCCAACTTGACACACTCTAGTATCCCATGGAGTCAGGGAACCTCATTTGAGGAATTTCCTGTCGGATTGGCTGTGGGCAAGCCTGTGGTACATTTTCTTGATTGATGATTGCTGTAGAAGGGCCCAGCTCACTGTGGGCAGTGCCGCCCCTGGTAGGCGGTCCTTAGAAAGCAGATTGAGCAGGCCGCTAAGCAGCAATGCCCCAAGGCTTCCGCTTCAGTTCCAGCCCAGGTTCCTGCTCTGACTTCCCTCAAGGAAGTGTAAGCTGTTAGTTGAAACAAACTCCTCCCTGAGTTGCTCTTGGCCCCAGCGTTTTACCACGGTGATAGAAACCTAGCTAGGACAGGCAGAGTCTCTTGTTCACTGATGCATACAGTGGGCTAGCCTGGCCCATGGCCTTGCAGGAGTCTCCGGTCTCCACCTACCATCGTCCACAGGAAACAGGAACTCCAGATGGGAACTACCTTGTCCGTCTTTACCTGTGTCCTGGGGACTCAAGTGCAGGCCTTCATGCTCACAGAGCGAGCACGCTCTCCACTGACCCATCTCTCCAGCGCTTTCGTTGTTGCTTTGTGTGACCCGAGATGTTGATATGCAGTCCAGGCTGACCTCAAATGTAAAACCTTCCTATTCCAGCCTCCTGAGAGCTGGAACTTCCAGGTACACACAACTATGCTGAGAGATTTTGAAATTGTCCCACACTCTCACCAGCCTACCTCACCCACAATAGAACCACCAAGGCGAGAGTCACTGGGTCACCAGGTTGGTCACAACTCCAACACCACTAATGGGTAGTGAGTGAATTGTTCCCTCCTCTGAGAAGCCTTCCGGGACCTCTCCTTACCCTCTGGGCAAAGCTGATAACTTGTTCAGCAGGCATTCACTAGGGCTCCTGAGCTGCGTCATCCCTGGGTGACTGTCTTGGGCTTGGCTCTGCCTCCTCATGAATCAATCAACACACTTCTTACTCATTTATAGGGCAGTAATCTGGCTACAGCCAGGGGGTGCCATTCGAAAAGTGTTTGGTTCTTGTAATGTGTCAATCAATCAATCTGTGGCTATGTTCTGGGCGTGTGTGTGCAGGTGTGGGATGCAAGTGTGTGGTGTGTGTCTGTGTATGTGTGCATACATGTGTGTGTGCATGCATGTGTATCTGTGTGTGGTGTGTATGTGGTGTGTGTCTGTGTGTGTGTGTGCATGCATGTGTATCTGTGTGGTATGTGTGTGTGTGCGTGCATGCATGTGTGTCTGTGTATGTGGTATGTGTGTGTGTGCGTGCATGCATGTGTGTCTGTGTGTGTGGTGTGTATGTAGTGTGTGTGTGTGCAGGTGTGCATTCATGTGTGTCTGTGTATATGCATGCATACGTGTGTACACATTTGTGTGTACGAGCACACGTGTCGTGTACATGTGGAGGCCAGAGTTCAAGTTTGGGTGTTGTTTGTCAGGACAACATCTGCTTTGCTTTCAAGAGAGGGCCTGTCAGTGGCCTGGAGCTCACCTATTAGTGCAGGCTGGTTGGCCAAGAAGCCCCAGGGATCCGCCTGTGTCCTTTTCCCAAGGATTAGGATTCCAAACTCGTACCACAACACCTATCCTAAAATTATATATTTATGTGGATTCTGGAAAACGAACTCCAGCTCTCGCTCTTGTAAGGCAAGACCTTACTTATGACTGAGTTATCACACACACACCCTTTTCACTGATTTTATCTATTCATTTATTTTTGGAGAGAAGGTATCATGTACCCTTACCATGCTAAGTAGCTGAGGATGACCTTGAACTCCTGATCCTCCTGCCTCCACTTCCTGGGCTTACGGATTGCTCCATCAGCCATGTCTGTGGTGCTGGGTTGGAAACCACAGCGTCTTGCATGGTAGTCAAGCACTTTACCAACTGAACCACATCCCCAGCCCTCCACAGACATGTGCTGAGGTGCTCCGTGGGACTTGGCTTTAGGTCCCCTCAATCTTCTCTGCTGTCCCTCTTCTTTTAGCTTTGAAGATGTGGGGACCGCAAGCCAGGCCTGTCCGCCGCCTCTCAAAGGACTGAGTTCCGAGACTAAGTGAATCTAGTGGGTAGTGAAGTCTGCTCTGAGATCCGTCAGAGTCACTCTGTGGGGGGAGTCCCTCTGTAGACTCCACGGCGACATCTAAAGGTCAGATGTGATAACTAGACAGGAAGGCCAGAGTAACAAGGATGGAATCCAGTTCATCATCGGTCAGAGCTGTGAGATCACTTAAGAGGTCTTGAGCAGTAATGAGCATCCCGTCCTAGAAAGGGTGTGCAAGACTCAGATGTGGGCTTCTATCTTTCAAGGGTTCTGAATATCTTCTTCTTTCTTCTCTTCTTTTCTTTTTTTATCTTTCTTTTTTTTTTTTTTTTTTTTTTTTGAGACAGGGTCTCAAGCATCCCAGACTGGCCTTAAGTTTGCTGTATAGGCCCCAGAATGACCCTGAACTCCAGATCTTCCTGTCTCTGGGTCTCTAGTACTGGGATTACAGGCTGTTCACCCAGAGCCAGCTCCTTCCTTTGAGGCAGAGTCTCTTTATATAGCGCATGCTGACCTCTGACTCATCACGATCTTCCTGCTTCAGCCTCTCAAATGCTGGGATTGCAGACATGCGCCAGCAAACCTGTTTCTTGTTACCTTATTTGTTCTTTGAGAATCTTGAGGCAGAACTGAGGGTCAGACCCCAGGAGTCTGACTCAGGCCACACGTAATGCAGACACGAACGTATCAAAGTGCAGACTCTGGAGCCCTTGGGACCTGGGTTTGCCTCCTGGCTCTGCGGCATGAGTGAGCTTCGTGTCCTTGGGCAAGTTAGTCAATCTCTCTGAGCCCCAGTCCTGTCCCACCCTTACCGGTTTGTGGCTGAGACGGAATGAGATGATGGTGGAAAGACTTGTGTCTGGCATGGCAAAAGTGCTCACGCAACAGAGCTGGTGAGGTCACCTGACCCATCCTACCTCACAGTGATTTTATTTATTTATTTGTTTGTTTGTCTGTGTGTAGCCCTGGCTGTCCTAGAACTCACAGAGATCCACCTGCCTCTGTCTCTGGGAGTGCTGGAATTAAAGGCATGTGCCACCACTACCCAGTGATTTCTATCTTTTTATTATGTATATGGAAAGATATATAAAGTCACATATAAATAAATATATGCATGTCATATATACATATCATGTATACTTATATATGTATATAAGTCTGTGTGAGCACCTGTGTGTGGAGGTAGATGTGTAAACCTATCTATGTGAGTGCCTGCATGTACCTGTGTCTGGGATACAGGTATGCATGTGCCTGTGTATGTCGGAGGACAACTGTGGCTGCCTTCCTCTTTTGTTTGAAATGAACCTTAAACTTAACCAAATAGGTTTGGCTAGCTGGCCAGTGAGGTCCAGGGCTCCTCCAGTGTCCGCTTCCCATCTCCCCGTCCCCAGGGTTACAAGTATATGCCACTGTCTGTTTGCTTTCTTCTTTGTTTTTTACCTGGTCTCTGGGAATTCAAGCTCAGGCCTTCATGCTTGTGAGTCAAGCACCTTACCCACTGAGCCATCTCCCCAGCCCGACTTCCTTCCTTCCTTCAGGGGCGCAGCTATTCCTCTGTCTCCTTGTCTTCGGCCCCTACCCCATTAGAGCTGGATTGTAAAATCTCCCAGGGAGGGAAGCTGGTGACATCTTTAGTGGCAACATTTGGGTGAAAAATTCATGACAATCAGTTACTCCAGGAAGACGGTGGAAAATGAGCCATTAGCTAGGCTCAGGAGCGAGGCTGTGTCTGGCTGCGAGTCCACAAATCTATTTTATGGGACCAGATCTATAGGCTAATAGGAGCTTATCGCAAACTCAAGAAAAAGTATGCAATAACATGACACTCTTTTTTTCTGCCTCTTGGCCCCGCCAGGCACCCTTCTGGAAACTACCATGGTATGTCAGTGTCCAGGAGCCAGAGTCCCATGGTTGGGGCAGACGGCCAGGATGGCTGAGGGTGCCAGGTTGGTGGTACACGCCTGTAATCATAACACTCAGGAGGCCAAGGCCAGGAGGGTTGCAAGTTCAAAGCTAGCCTGGGCATATAAAGAGACTCTGTCTCATCGATGTCCAGATATATACATACAGACACATATGTATACATGCATACATGTGCTCACATACCATGCATGCATGTGAACACGCATACATACACACACACACATACACACACACTAATATATTCACCCATCCATTTGTGCCTGCATATATATATGTATGAATGCATGGGTATGGGAACACATGTATGTGCGTATATGTGTGTGTGCAAAGATACCATCCAGAACCTGGGGGTTAAATGAGGCAAAAAACAAAACAAAACAAAAAATACAAAACAATAAAGCAGTTGTATGAGTTACTCTTGCATCACAGTGACCAAACATGTGACAGAAACCACTGAAGGGTGTCTCGGTTTGCCTTCCTTTGCGGTTATAAAACACCATGAACAAAAAGCAACTTGGGGAGGAAAGGGTTTATTTTAGCTTACAGCAATACTACAGCACGAAGGGAAATTAGGACAGGAACTCAAAGTAGGAACCGGGAGGCAGGAGCGAATGCAGAAGCCATGGACGAATGCTGCTCACTGGCTTGCTCAGCCTGCTTTTTCCCCACAGCCTAAGACCACCTGCCTAGAAGTGGCAACTCTCCTAGTGAGCTAGGCCCTTCCACACCAATCGTCAACTGAGACGGATATATATGTCCACAGGCCAGTGTGATGGAGGCTTTGTCTAAGTTCTGGTCTCTCTTCCCAGATGACCTTAGCTTGTGTCGAGATGAAAAAAGAAAATTAATCGGCATAATATAAAGTGTCTTGGTTTATGCTTGGACATCCGTCGTGGGGGAAAATAGGTCGTGGTCATACACAAAGTGGCTATATCTGTATGGGATAAGACCAGAACGGCAGGAAGTGGGGCCAAGCTATACTCCTCCCTCCACCCATCTCCCCAAACAGCACCCCCGATGAAGGGGAGATTGGGCCTGGGGGTCGGAGGTGGGGGGAGGAGGGATTTCCCATTTAGACCATGACAGCACTCAACACTGATGGAGGGGTGAGCACCATAAACACTAGTCAGCCGTGACTCAGCCTGTTATAATTGCTGCCTGGCCCCGGGGCTGCTTGCCTGATAATTGGATGTCTGAGTTCCTAGTAGGCAAAGCAAAGGAACTTGCCTGGTCTTGGCACCTCAACAGTCATGAGGGGACCATGCTGGGGTTGAGGAAGTTGATAGTTTCCGGGGACTTAGTCCAGGAAAAAGAGGGTAGATGGCAGATTGATGGCCGCCTTATTCTAGGTGAGACTTGTACTGGCTGGTTTTGTCTGTCAACTTGACACAAGCTAGAGTCATCAGAGAGGAAAGAGCCTCACTTGAGGAAATGGCTCTGTGAGATCCAGGTGTAAGGCATTTTCTCAATTAGTGATCAATGGGGACGGGCCCAGCCCACCATTGTGGGTGGTGCTGTCCGTAGGCTGGTAATCCTGGGTCTTTCTCAAAGCAGCCAGTAAGGAGCACCCATCGATGGCCTCTGCCTCAGCTCCTGCCTTCAGTTCCATCTGCTTGAGTTCCTGTCCTGACTTCCTTTGGTGGTGAACAGCAGTGAGGAAGTGTAAGCTGAATAAACCCTCTCCTCCCTGACTTGTTTCTTGGCTGTGGTGTTTTGTGGCAGCACTAGAAACCCTAGCACACTACTCAAGTCAAGGAATAAACAGTGTAAAAACCAAAGTGATTTTTAAATCAACCTAAATATGGGATCCAAGTCTCTGAAGTATTTAGGGAGGATGATGGGAAGGAATGTTTGATCTTAGAGAACTGCTTTCCCAGGCTTGAAGACACCAGGGGATGTCAAGAAAAAAGACCAGCTCTTGAGCTGACCTTGTGTCCCAAGGTACAACCCATGTCACAGTGACCATTGGCACACAGGCCTCTGGACGTGGGCTCTACAGAAGCTGGTTGCTGAAGTCACTGACTGTCCCACCTTTGGCTCCAGGCCACTAGCCTAAGCTTTCATTTGCACATTCTGTTTGCCCTAGATGGACTCCATGAACCCTGTTGTCTTGGCTAACACTTAAGGTAACAGTTCTGAGATTCCTTTGCTTAAGCCTTTGCTGACCTCTAGTTGAGTCAGACTCTCTCCGTGTGGCCCAAAACATCCTTCCTGCCCTGTGGGATGCTATATGGCTCCGGGCTACAAAGGCCTATGTCCTCGCCTGCACGTATGTTCCATCACACACGGGCCAGCAGCCATGTTGGCTTAGATTCCAACATGCCTTTGGAGCCTTGAGTAGCATTACCTGGGCATTGCTGTTTTGTAGCTGGTAGTGATGCTCTCAGAGACTGGGAGAGTACATCCTGGAGCTGGAATTACAGATGGTTGTGAGCCAACTGGATGCTGGCGATGGGGCCCAACCAGGTCCTCTGAAAGAGCAGTACACGCCCTTAACCACTGAGATCACTCCACACACGCACCTGGGCATGATTGAATGAATGAAAGAGTGAGTGATTTATCTTCTCTTAAGCGTTCATACATGACAATTACCAGACCCAATTTGACACATCAAAAGCCACAGGACCAGAGCCCTGGCCTTGCTGATGGCGAGCTTTAATTGTCGATTGGGAAGAGAGTTTCAATGAAGAGTGAGACTTTGGGTTGGCCTGTGAGCATTTCCATGAGGGATTATCTTAATTAAATGAATTAATGTGGGCACTGTGGGTGGCACCATTCCTTCCTCAGGAGTACAAGAGCAGGGAAATCCAGGTAAGCACAGGCAAGCGAACAAGCAAGTAAGCAAGCACACATTCATTTCTCTCTGCTCTCGACTTGTGGACCTGTCATGACTACTTGTCTGAAGTTCCTTGGACAGAGCAGCCTGAACAGGTGGTGGTGGGGGGACAGGATCTTCTCTCCGGGTACCCCAAACAGCTGGAACTCCCACATAACAAACATGGGTGAAGTAGCAGACAGGTTAGACAAGGAAGTACTGTTTGGAGTTCATTTTAACTCCTGGGTTTTTCCTTTTAATTAAAAATGTGGGGTTGGGGATTTAGCTCAGTGGTAGAGCGCTTTGCCCCTATGGCGCAAGGCCCTGGGTTCGGGTCCCCAGCTATGAAAAAAAAAAAAAAAAAAAGTGTGTGTGTGTGTGTGTGTGTGTGTGTGTGTGTGTGTGTGTGTGTGTGTGTGTGTATGTGTGTATGTGTGTCTGTGGTGTGTGTGGTGTGTATATTGTGTGTGTGTGTGGTGTGTGTGTGTGTCTGTAGTATATGTGGTGTATATATTGTGTGTGTGTGTGTGTGTGTGTGTGTGTGTGTATGTGTGTCTGTGGTGTGTGTGGTGTGTATACTATGTGTGTGTGTGTGTGTGTGTGTGTGTGTGTGTGTGTGTGTGTGTGTAGTGTGTGTGTATATATATGTGTGTGTGTATATGTGTGTGTGTGTATATGTGTGTCTGTGGTGTGTGTGGTGTGTATATGTGTGTGTATGTGGGTGTATGTGTGTATATGTGTGTATGTGTGTGTGTGTATATGTGTGTCTGTAGTGTGTGTGGTGTGTATATTATGTGTGTGTGTGTGTGTGTGTGTGTGTGTAGTGTATATGTGTGTGTGTATCCATGTCAGAGGCCCCAAAGGTGAGGTCCTGTGTCTTCCACTGTCTGTTGTTTATTGAGGTGGGTCTTTCACTGAGCTCAGATCAAGCTTGTCCAGGGAACTCCCTGTCTTGTCTACTGAGTGCCGTGTTCACAGGCCGTCACCAGGCTCCCCACTTCGATGTAGGTTCTGGGAACCTGAGCTCCAGTCCTCATGCTCGCACAATAAGCATAATAGGTAATATTAAGACTTTTTCTCCATCTCCCCTCTCTCTTCCCTCCTTTTTTATCTTGTCTTTTAAAAAAAAGGTTTTAGGGGTTGGGGATTTAGCTCAGTGGTAGAGTGCTTGCCTAACAAGCGCAAGGCCCAGGGTTCAGTCCCCAGCTCCACAAAAAAAAAAAAAAAAAAAAAAGGTTTTAAAGTTGTAGTTTATTATTTTACATGTATGTTTGCCTGAATGTTTTTCTGTGTACCATGTGCATATCTGGTGCCCAAGGAGGCCAGAAGTGGGCATCGAATCCCCTGGAACTGGAGTTACAACATTGTGAGCCTCCACACGGGTGCTGGGAATTGAACCCAGAACCTTGGAAGAACAACAAGGAAACTCAGTCTTAACTCCTGAGCCACCTTCCAGCCCCTTCCCTTTCTTATGTATCCCATGCTGGCCTTGAACTCACTACACAGTGGAAGCTGGCCTGAACTCCTGCTCCTCCTTTCCCTGTCTATAAAGTGCTGGGATCACAGGCCTGTGGCCACCACTCTTAGCTACGTTTTGCTTCTCACGTTTTCAAATGAAAGAAAATACAAACTAGGCATCAGAGCATGGTGCACCTATAATCTGAGAGGCAGGAGGATGAAGGCTTTAGGGCCAGTCTGGGCTACAGGGTAAGATGGTTTGGGGATTAAATAAAAAGGAGAGGAGTTGGGTGGAGAAAAGAGAAGGAACAGAAAATATGCTGTCGGGTTAGAGTAGCTTCTAAGCTGGAGTTCTGAGGTGAGAAGGGAAGGGACCAGGCTCTGGTTGAAGCCATCCTTTGTCATGGAAAGATCTAAAGGAGGTGCAGGGAGCTGTGGGGTACAGGAACAGTCAGGGTCAGAGATCGGACTCCCTAAGAGCAGCCCTGTCACCCCATACCCTCCAGCCCCTGCTCTATAGTCTCTGATTCTACCCCGATTACATTCATAAAGAGTTCTGCTGAGCGCAAACCAAAGTCACAGTCCACTCCAGAGTAGGCACTCGGTGGCTCCCCCTGTGCCTACCTTCTAGTCACTGGCTTGGGATGCAGGCTGGACTTGAACCGTTCATTGTGTAGTGACCTTCCAGTTGCCTGAGAGGTGGTGGGGCTCAGGGAAGCTGGTGAGACAGTGTGCCTGTGCTGATGGGGATCTGTGAGGCCCAAGGATCCTAGGCTACCCCATCTACAGATTCTGCAAAGCAAACAGGGAGGCCTGAGAAGGTGTGCACACAATGTGGTATCAGCTACAGGTTTCCCTTAATAAGTACTTCTTTTTTTTTTTTTTTTTTTTTTTTTTTTCCGGAGCTGAGGACCGAACCCAGGGCCTTGCGCTTGCTAGGCAAGCGCTCTACCACTGAGCTAAATCCCCAACCCCAGTACTTCTTTTTGAGGGGATGTATTAGCCAGTGATGGAGCACATGTGTAGAATCCCCCAGGGAGGGGTTGGGGGCGTGGCTCAGTGGTAGAGCCCCGCCTAGAATCCCCCAGGGAGGGGCTGGGGGCGTGGCTCAGTGGTAGAGCCCCTGCCTAGAATCCCCCAGTGAGGGGCTGGGGGCGTGGCTCAGTGGTAGAGCCCCTGCCTAGAATCCCCCAGGGAGGGGCTGGGGGTGTGGCTCAGTGGTAGAGCCCCTGCCTAGAATCCCCCAGTGAGGGGCTGGGGTGTGGCTCAGTGGTAGAGCCCCTGCCTAGAATCCCCCAGTGAGGGGCTGGGGGCGTGGCTCAGTGGTAGAGGGCCTGCCTAAAATCCCCAGTGAGGGACTGGGGGTGTGGCTCAGTGGTAGAGCCCCTGCCTAGAATCTCCCAGGGAGGGGCTGGGGGCGTGGCTTAGAGATCTAGCACCTGTCTAGCATGTACAAGGCCCTGGGGTCCCTTGTGATTGCATTACCCAAACCAATACATATTGCTGAAAGAGTGGCCTGCTGGTTAGATAGTCTTTGAAAATTTTACTAATACTTGGGCCCTGGCTACCATATTGATTCATCTGGTGGGTAAGGAGGGTGCTGACTTCAGGGGGCAAAAAGACATAGACTATGGGTTTGACTGAAATAGAAATATTTGGCTAGACTACATCTCTAATCCTGGCACTCAGGAGGCTGAGGCAGGAGGATCATCCTTCATGAGTCACACTTTTATTTTAATTAATTACTTTTTAGTAGTCATTTTGTGCAAGCAGATTGGACATCCTTTTGCAGTCACCCTCATAGCTTGGCAGAGCCTCCCCCCCCACCCCTAGGAAGGCTCAAAGGCCAGCTTTGGTGTAGCCTAGGACAATTGTATGCTGACATCACCTGAATGTTGCTTGGGGCTGCCTGGGACCTGGTGGAGTGATTTGTGGGAAGTTCAGCCTTGCTGCTGTGATCTGACTGTGTTGAACCCCAGAAGCCATCACCTTTGAACTAATGGTCTCTGAGAGACTCCACAAAGACTTTTTAAATTAATTTTTAATTTTTAATTTTTTTTTTATTTGAGACAGGGTTTCTCTGTGTAGCCTTGGCTGTCCTGGAACTCACTCTGTAGACCAGGCTGGCCTCAAATTCAGAGATCTGCCTGCCTCTGCCTCCTGAGTGTTGGGATTAACAGCATGTGCCACCACACCTGGCCCAAGGAGAGCCTTAAATTATTGTCTCGCCAGGGATGCTTTGTCACCAGACGCCCATGTGGCACATGTCAAGGCGGCTGGGAGCTGGGACTGGCACCTTTTTTCAAGCTTCTAGAAGGGAAAGAAGAGGAGCAAGGGGACAGAGGAGTCACCTGTCTTGTGATACACACTGAGTAACCCGGTATCTGAGGGCCTGGCCTCCAGTGCTGGGCGGCTTTGTGCAGGTCTGGCTGGTTTGTGACGTGAGGAGAAGGATGCTGCCTCTCTAGGTAAATGATTAGTAACCTGCACTGAGAAAAGAAAGGAAGGGGAAAGGAAGGGAGGGGAGAAGGAGGGACTTGATGCGCATCCCTGGTGGTCTTCACAGTGGGAAGATGCCCTCTGTTTATATCTCTACACCCTCTCCACTCTCTGCTGCTCAGCCAGGCCAGCCCACCCTCAGATGAATGAAGCTCTAAGCAGGACCCAGAAGTGCCCAGGGGCAAGGATACAGACTCTCAAGGCCAGTTAGAACTCACCCCTGCCTCTGTGCTGTCCTGGGATCTGGATCTGCCCTGTGCCCCAGGACTCTCTGCCTGAGCCCTTGGACTTCTAGAATCCTGCAGGGCTCAGCATCGGGGAGGCCGCCTGAGCTGACCCGGCCTGACCCAGTCTGACCCAGCCTGACCCAGCCCTGCTGACCCAACCCTACTGACCCCTAGACACACACAGGGACGTTCATCACTGCTGCCATTGTTCCGCTGACTGTATTACTGCAGTCTGTTACTCAAGGCTGATATGGCAGGGTGACAGATAGGGCTTATCCCCAGGGCTGAGTTATGGAAGGAGATAGCATTTGATACATGCTAAAGGTGGCATCTGGATGATTCTAAGGAGTGTGTGTGTATGGATACATATATGCATATATATATATGCACTCATATATATATAAACTCTTAATTTTAGTCTTCTTTCCCTCCCCTTTCTTTCACTCAACCTCGCACTGTGTATTGTTTCTGCTGTGTGATGTTCTACCAGTCACTTGACCTCTCTGAGCCAGTGAGATTCTCCTCATGAGATGAAATGAAACCTAACTCTCTTGGGGTAGGTTTCATCGCCTACCCTAAAGGCCTTTCTAATCACATCTACTGAATGTGTCTGACGTGGCACAGGCTTTCTCGGGATCCAGTATCATGGTTCTGTCTTCGCCCCAGAGCCTGTGGGTAGGGTGGGAGCAGCAGTAAACTAACCTTGTTCCCTCTTCCACTTATCTGCCTCTGTAGAGATGGTGGCCCAGGCCTTAAATGGAAGCTGAGTCTGGGACACATGGGGATTGAAGACCTGGGGCAGTGTGACATAGGTGGAGGGAACATCTGCTGGGAGGTGGTCAGCCTTGCTCTGGCTGAGCCGGCCGTGCGGTCCATTAAGATCTTCGTTGGCGGAGCGCCACCTAGTGGTGTTTGTGGAAACTGGTCTACCTTCCAGTTTCTTGGTCTTCAAAGAGAGCAGCAAGGGAGAGCTGGGCTGTGGCTCCTGACGCTTAGAGGCCAAAATTAAGGACAAAGTGGGTGGGGCAGCGACAAGTGCTAACTAGACTGGCCATAGCCCCGACCTTAGCCTGCTTTTGGCCCGACCTGGGTTTTGGTGCCCATGGTGGTTGCTCTGTTCTCAACTTCCTAGTACAGAGTATCCTTGAAGACAAACCATGGGCAGCCAGGCATTGGTGTAGATTTGTAATCCCAACACCCAAGAAACAGAGGAAGGAGAATCAGAAATTCAAAGTCATTCTTGACTGTATAATGAGTTCAAGGATAGCCTGGGCTATGTGAGACAAGTACAAACGAGATGAGGGAAGAAAGGAAGAGAAGAGGAGGGGGAGGGGAAGAGGAGAGGGAAGGGAAAGACGGGGAGGGGAGGAGGGGGAGGAAGAGGAGGAGGGGGAGGAGGGAAAACAATGACTTAGGGAGAGTGTCCGTGTGTGTGTGTGTGTGTGTGTGTGTGTGTGTGTGTGTGTGTGTATGCATGTCTGGGTGTTCACATGTATGTCTGTGTGAGTGTGTCTGTCTGTTGTGTGTGTGAATGTATTTCCCTGCATTGGGGGTGACTCTGTGTGAATGAAGGCTGACTTTCGAGCACGTAAGTGTGTGAAGGAATGGCTGTCCATGTGGGGGGGGGCATGCGTGTGAGTGTGTGTCTGTATGTGTCTGTCTGTATGTGTGGCTACGTGTGAGTGTGTGTCTGTGCATGAGTGCATCTGTCTGTATGTGAGTGTGTCTGTCTTTATGTGTGTGTGTCTGTGTACCTGTGGGTCTTTGTGTGTGTGTCTGTGCATGAGTGCATCTGTCTGTCTTTATGTGAGTGTGTGTGTGTGTGTGTGTGTGTGTCTGTGTACCTGTGGGTCTTTGTGTGTATGTCTGTGCATGAGTGCATCTGTCTGTATGTGAGTGCATCTGTCTTTATGTGTGTGTGTGTGTGTGTGTCTGTGTGTCTGTGTGTGTGTATGTGCATGTATGTGTGTGCATGTCTGTATGTGTATATCTGTGTGCATGTCTGTGTGTCTGTGTGCATGTGTCTGTGTGTCTGTGTACCTGTGGGTCTTTGTGTGTGTGTCTGTGCATGAGTGTCTGTATGTGTGTGTGTGTGATGTGTGTGTGTGTGTGTCTGTGTACCTGTGGGTCTTTGTGTGTGTGTCTGTGCATGAGTGCATCTGTCTGTATGTGAGTGTGTCTGTCTTTATGTGTGTGTGTGTGTACCTGTGGGTCTCTGTGTGTGTGTCCGTGGGTGTAAATGCACCTCAGGCACAGGTGTGGCTGTACAGGTGTGTGACTGCAGCCCCTGTGCTTGTGGGTCTGGGGGACATCTGCTTTTCACGCTTGGCATCCCTTCTTGGGCTCACAGGTGCCTAGCTGGATCCAAGGAAGGGTTGAGAACTTCTTTGAGGTCCCCCTCTTGATGGGAGGACTTGAGGGCTCCCCTGCTTCATGATGTCGGTTTGGAAGTATAAGGGGGTCCGATGGGGACACAAAGATGATGCTATGTAGCCTCCATTCAGTATGGACTTTACTTTTTTAAAGACTTTTAAAAAGATTATATATATACATATATATATTTAATTTCTCAAACTTTAGTGTAATGTGTTTGCATGTTTTGCCTGGATGTGTACCCGTGGGTTTTGGGTATGTGTTTGTGTGGCGCTCATGTGCAAAGGCACACACACACTTGTGTGCTGGTGGGGTCAGCCTCGGGTATTACTCTTCAGAGCACTATCTTATCTTTGAGATGGGGTCTCTCACTGACCCACACACAGTTCATGGATTGTCTGGGCTGGCTGGCCAGCATGTGTCCACCTGCCTCTGGCTCCCAGGGCTGGGATTAGAAATGAATGTCACAACACTGGCTTTTTCACATGGGTTCTGGGATCGAATTTTGGTCTTCCTGCTTCTGTGACCAGCACTTTCCGGAGCCATCTCCCCAGCTCCAGTAATGAGCAACTTATGGATTTCGGCAGCATCAGTCTGCAGATGCAACCACTGAGCCGTCCTGCCAAGTGCCCTCAGCTAGAGTGCAGTTGTGAAACACACTTGTGCATGGATATGTGTAAACATGCACATGAGTGACAGTGTGCGTGCTTTTTGTATGGGACAGTACATGTGTTTGTGGGTGCATGCTCTGGGGGAGGTGTGCACTGACGTGTGAGGCATGCTTTGAGGGTGTGTGCTTGCATGGGAAGCCTATAGCTTGTTTGTGCATGCCCTGTGTGTGTGTGTGTGCATAAAGGTGCACTTGCCCATGTTTGTGTGCTTTGAATGTGTGCAAAATGAGGGTGTGTAGTCACGAGTTTGTGTATGCTTGTGGGTGTGAACACCTTGCAATGTATGCACGAGTGTGTTTGTATTTGCATGCACATTTGAAATTGTGACTGCACGTGGCCATGTGCATGTGTGGACGTGTGCATACTTTAATGCTTGCGTGAGTGAATGCTCTGAGCACGTCTACTCGTAAGTGTGTTTGTGAGTGTGTGTTTGTTGGGGTGTGTGCATTGTGGGCTTGTCTGTGCAAGCCTGTGTGTGGATGCACGTGTACGCCTACATTTTCAGTGCAGGACGTGTATGCACCTTTAACAATCTTTCCCCAGGGCGCTTCTGCCTTCCACACCCCACCTTCACCTCCCTCTGGGCAGTGACTGTGGCCTGCATGGGGCAGGGCAGCTGCCAACTGGCCCTGGGAGGAGCCCCGTTTGGATGTGTGTGTGTTGGGACTGGCAGCCTGGCACAAGTCACCGGCCAAATTAACTCAAGCTTCCTTTGGGGAAAAATGTAATCAGCTATTTCATTTGGGTCCATTTTAGCAAATTAACTTGTCTAGTATTTCCTTCGTATTTGTTTTATTGGGCAGAGGAGGGGATGTGAAAATAGGAGAGGCTCAGCAGGGACCAGAGCCCGCTGGGGCAGCTGCTGGAAGAAGCTTCCCTGGGGGGAGTGGGGTGGGGTGGGGTGGGGTGGGATGGGATGGGGTGGGATGGGGTGTCTGAGGATGGGCTGTGAAGGGAAGTAGATCTGCACTGGGGTGGGGGTCTTGGCAGCAGGTGGGGACTGATGGGGCCTTGGGGTCTGCGTGGGCCATGGAGTAGAGCCTACATCGGAGCAGGGACTTCAACAGTAATGGGTGACCCATTTGCAGAATGAGTGAGATGATTCCCAAGGCCAGATGAGACCTCCTGGGACACAGTGACTCCTGGCCAGAGGGAATTAGCCCAGAAGATTCCAGCAGGGTCACTAGATGTGTCTGACCACACTGTAGTGACCTCCACAGGCACTGAGGGTGTTCAGGCCTGCCTTCTACAGCCCTTCTGTCTTCTCCACCCCTCCTTCATTCATTCCTTCAAGTTAGAGACGGGGTCTCATTGGAGCCCAGGTTGGCTGGCCTCCCACTTGCCATGTAGTCAATGATGACCTTGAACTTGTGTTCCTCCTGCCTCCCCCGGGACTGATGAGGTAACGGGCATGTTCTCTTACACATGGCTTATGCGAGGTTGGGGGTGGATCCCAAGGCTTCATGTGTGTCAGACAAGCCCTGTGCCAAGTGAGGTGCAGCCCTAGACTATCCCCACTCTCCTCTCCCTTTCCTTCCTCCCTTTTCTTCTCCTTCCTCCTACTGTCCCCCATTTCCTCCTTATCCCTTTCTTCTCTTCCCTTTCCTTCCTCATTCCTTTCTTCTCTCCCCATACTGCCCGCCTTTCCTTTTTCCGTGTTTTGCATCTCACCGCGTCCTCTGGGCTGGCCTTGAACTCGTGACCCTCACACGTGAGCATCAGCTGGGACTCCAGGTGTGCACCGCTGCAGGCATTAGCTGTGGACGTCAACGGCTTGTGTGACCCTTGAGCTTTATTCCTGGACAGAGAGCAATAGAAACGTCTCGGGAGCGTGTGCGGCAGCTGGCAGGGGAGTGTCACGGTGTATACGTCGCCTTGCGTCCATTTCACAGTTGGGAATGTGACCTCTGGGATGTCACAGACAGCTGCCTGACTGTGCTGGTCCCTGTTGATTCCCTCCCAGATTTCCACACCCCCTCCTGTGTGTGTTGGGACTGGCAGCCTGGCACAAGTCACCGGCCAAATTAACTCAAGCTTCCTTTGGGGAAAAATGTAATCAGCTATTTCATTTGGGTCTATTTTAGCAAATTAACTCATCCAGTATTTTCTCCTTATTTGTTTTAATGGGTAGAGGACAGGGTGTAGAAGCAGGGGGCTCACGCAGTGGCCTTGGGGGCAGCCTTCCGAGCTTTCTCCCTCACAACAAGTCCTCATCTCTATTAGCAACTTGGAGGAAAATACTTCTTTTTTGGGGCTCTGGGGATCTGACAGCTCAGTTGGTAAAGTGAGGTTGCCTAAGCATGGGGCCTGAGTTCGAATCCTGAGCACCCATGTAAAAGCCTGATATGGTGCTGTAACTGCAGCGTCGTGGGGATGAGAGAACAATCTCTGGGATTTCCTGGCCAGCCGGTTCAATCCTGTCTCACGAAGTAAGGAGGAGGGCTGAAGAGGTGGCTTAGCAGGTAAACACGCTGGTTTAATCCACATCGCGTGCTTTGGCATGCATGCAAAATCAATAAAAAGGCAATAAAATAGTACAAGATAATAATAACGTGCAGAGTTACCGGGGGAAGCAGCAGCATTGACCTCTGCTTTCTACACCCGCTGCCCCACACAAGATTCCTTTTTCTCTCCGTGGAGTTGTGTTGGAAGACTCACTGACAAGAGTCCTGAGAAACAAGCTGGGTCTTGGTTGTTTGACATCCAGAGCCTTTTTTTTTTTCATTGTCCCTCCAGCCAGCCACCTTTGGAAGAAGCAGGAACTGGGGTGGGTGTGGCCAGACGACCTCCCGTGACCTTGTATGGCTCAGTCACTCATCTCTCCCCTCCCATCTCCCATTGAATCTGACTGGAGATTGTCTATTTTTTTTCCACCCACTACCTTTCAACTCAAGTTATGGTTTTATAAATAATATATACTGCAAGCCGGGCTCGGGAAGGACGTTCATTCTGCCCTGAAATATTTATAGCCCAGAGTGTCTGCTTTCTTTGCCTGGGAGTCATTTTTTAGAGTGGCGGGCTGAGAGCGGGAGAGCGAGCGTACAAGGCGCATCTTTGGCGGCAACACCTGGGGAAGAGTCCTTGCAGCCCAGCTGCAGGCCGATCTATCCTGTGGCCATAGAAGGGACAGAGCAGTTGCTCCTGGGGACAGTTCCCTGGCCCAGACCTCTTAAATTATCTCAGGATGGCCCAGCACAGTGACAGCCTCAGAACCGCTGTCCCGGGAATGGATGGGGCTTTCTAGCATGTGCCTGGAATAACAACACAGTGGGTGTGTCTGGAATCCTTAGTCCCAGCTCAGAATGTGTGTTCTAGAGCTCGTACTTTGCAAATGGGGAAACTGAGGTGGAGAGAGGAAAGAGATAGAGAGAGGAAAGAAACACAATGGTATACACCATAAGAAAGCAGTAAAACCGCATTTGTTTATTTTTGCTTTCACATTGTGATTGGACACACTTAGTGGCCCTGATGAAATCTTTTCATGTGTGTGTATGTGTGTGTGTGTGTGTGTGTGTGTGTGTGTGTGTGTGTGTGTGTGTGTATTTTCTTTGTCAGTCACACCCCAGCCTCTCGCTGGGGGATTCTAGGCAGGGGCTCTACCCCTGAGCCACGCCCCCAGCCCCTCACTGGGGGATCCTAGGCAGGGGCTCTACCACTGAGCCACGCCCCCAGCCCCTCACTGGAGGGTTCTAGGAAGGGGCTCTACCACTGAGCCACGCCCCCAGCCCCTCACTGGGGGATTCTAGGCAGGGGCTCTACCACTGAGCCATGCCCCCAGCCCCTCCCAGGGGGATTCTAGGCAGGGGCTCTACCACTGAGCCACACCCCAGCCCCTCACTGGGGGATTCTAGGCAGGGGCTCTACCACTGAGCCACGCCCCCAGCCCCTCACTGGGGGATTCTAGGCAGGGGCTCTACCACTGAGCCACGCCCCCAGCCCCTCACTGGGGGATTCTAGGCAGGGGCTCTACCACTGAGCCACGCCCCCAGCCCCTCACTGGGGGATTCCAGGCAGGGGCTCTACCACTGAGCCATGCCCTCAGCCCCTCTACGGGAGATTCTAGGGAAGGACTTGGAACTAAAAAGGTGCTGAAAGACCAGTGGTCAGGCTCCTGTGGACCTCTTTGCTGCTTACTGCTGTGTGGCTGTAGTCCCTGAATGTGGGAGGTGGAGGCAGGAGGATCAGGAGCCTGGGCTGAGAAGGATAAGGAAGAGGAAGAGTAGATGGAGGAGAAAACGAAGGAAGAAGAGGATGAAGGAAGAAGAAGAGGAGGAAGGAGTAGGCTGAGGAAGAGGAATGAAGTTTTACTCAGCTGATGAGGACCCAGGTGTTTCCCGTTTCTGACAGGCAGACCTTGACTCAGTCCTGTGTTTCTCCTCAGATGTTTTTCCTCTACACATCCAGCGAGAGAAGCAGGTCCCACCCACCACCTCCAAATCCGGCCACATCCAAATAAATAAAGTCTGAAATGACGACGCAGAGCCACGGAGTTCCGGAGCAGGCGTCCGTCGGACTCCACAGGGAGGAACATATTAAATACCGCGCATATGCATGAGTCTCTAGCGTGTGAACAGGAGGCTTGGAAGACTCTTTGGAGAAGAAAGGAAGGCGCGGGAGAACAGGAGATGTGAGCAGGTTTCCATCAGGTGCAGCTGACACTGCTAGCGGATTCCTATGTTGGTTTCTCAGATCAAGGGAGTAACTAATTAACCTGAAGTTGGAGATAGTGGCGTCCAGAAGGGACATAGAGGCAGCCTCAAGTCTGTCTGTCTGTCCCTATATTTCTGTGTGTCTCCCCCATTTTCTCCCTTCTTTTCTTCTCTCCCTCTCTCCCCCTTCCACCCTTCTCTTTTGCATGTTTGTACATGTATGTTGAGCACATGCACATATTCCCATAACGCACGGGGGGCGGGGTGTGTGTGTGGGTGGGGAGGTTTATCACTCTCTACATTATTTTGAGACAGGCTCTCTCACCAATTCAGCTTGACTGCGCTGCAGGAGTCTGCTTGCCTCTGGCTGATCCAGGGTTTTAGATTCATGCCACCGTGCACGGCGGTTTTTACCTGGGGGTGGGGATTCGAACTCGTATCCTCATGTTTGTACAGCAACTTCTTTACCAACCCAGCCGTCTCCCCAAGCGGACACAGCAGGTTTCAACGTATCTAATACTGTTCGAGTTCTTTGGTGACGGAAGGGCGAGGGCTGGGGAGCAACCGTATGTGTCATGAACTTTGTGGATTTAGTCCATTTCACAAAGCGTTTCAACCAAAGGCCTCAAACGGGGAAGCAGAGGGGAGCCCAGTCTGTGGGAATACAGAGTTTCTCTCTAAACAGGAAAATCAGGGTGGTACTCTGAATCAGTGTGGTCCATTAGTAGGAAAGAAGAATTGGTCCTTTTGAATTTGGGTTTTCCCCCCAGGTGGTATTTCTTTCCTCGGACAGTCTAGGCAACGTCTTCAGCTCCCTCTTGAACTACTGACCCCATAGCTGCCATCTTGGTAACCTTGTTTTGCCCATGACTCTGTTCCTCTTCCTTCCAGACCATTGCTTTTATCCTATATTCTCAGGATTTGGGGGTAATTGGGGAAATTCCTTCTCCCGTGCTGGGTTCCAGTCAAGCCCCATTGCTCCCAGATACGAGTACAGCCTCTCTTCTCACACCTCTTCCGGCAGGGACCGCACTCCTCCGTCTGGTTTCCTTATTTGAACATCTAGTTCCCTGCAGCCATCCACCCATTGTTCAGCAATCCAGGACAGAGATCCCAGCCCAGCGACATCCTCTTCTTTGGTAGATGTTTGCAGATAACGGCTGGATCTTCCTAAACTTCCTCCCTTCATGGGAAAATGGCGTTAGCGTCTTTCACCCTGTTATAGCTGATTGCCCCCAAGCCTGCTCACTGCTCTGCTATCTCTGTGTCGGCGGGAGGACTTTGACAACCTGGAGAAATGTACGCATGGGAATTAGGCAGATAAGAGGCTGGGGAGATGGCTCAGTCAGTGAAGTCTAACATACCCTTATTAGAAGGAACTAAATGTCATCCCCACTGAAAAAGCCAAGTGTGCTGGCCAGCCCAGAGTTTACAGATAAGTGTATACCGAAGGCTCGCTGGCTGGTCAGCACAGCCAATGAGGTAGGGGATGTAGCTAAATTGATAGAGTGCCTGTCTAGCACACACAAGGTCCTGGGTTCGATCCCTAGCACCATAGACATTAGTTATAGTGATTCATACCTCTAACTCCGGCACTTGGGAGATGGAGGCAGAAGTGTTAGGTCACGCTTAGCTACAGGGTGTATTTGAGGCCAGCCCTGGGCTACATGATCCACAAAAATGAAGCAACCCAAGGGGTGGACAACATTGAAGAAATCATAGCTAAGCATTTCCTCTGGGCTTCACCCACATGCCCACCTATGTGTACTTGTACACACATGAACATCTATGCCTACAGAGAATACATACATCCAGAAAGAGGGAAGGAGAGAGGCAGAGACAGAGAGACACAGAGACAAGAGAGAGATGGGCAAAGGGGCAGGAAGATGGGCCTGGATCCCTGGAGGACCTTGAGACAAAGACTAAAGCATGGCCTCCTGTCTCTGTGGGGCACAGGCCTGGCTTTGCAAAAGAAAATCCAAGTCAGAACAATGTGCTGAGAGGTGATGAAGCTATGGAGGGTGGGACCCAGCCGGAGGAAGTGCGTCATTAGGGTGGGTCTTCAATAGATCTGCCTTTGTCTCTCCTGCCTTCTCCTCCCTCTGCTTCCTGTCTTCCATGAACTGCACACCACTGTTTTAACAAGTTTTTCACCTTGCTGCTCTGCCTTGCCTGGGGCCCAAGACAATGGAGTCAGCTAACAATGGGCTGAAACCCTGAGTCAGACTGAACCTTTCCTTATTTAAGTTGTTAGTATCAGGTATTTTGTTACAATGAAAGGTCAAATGTGGGGGTTGGGGATTTAGCTCAGTGGTAGAGCTAGGCAAGCGGAAGGCCCTGGGTTCGGTCCTCAGCTCCGAGAAAAAAAAATAAAAAAGTAAGAAAGGTCAAATGTGGTGCCTAGAGACTTCCTGGTCAGAAGACTTCAGATATAACTTAAGTTCTCCTTCCTTCCAAAATAACCACTCCAACATTTCTTCAAAAGACCTATTATTAGTGTTGTTGTTGTTGTTACTCATGAGGAGTGTGAGTATGCGCATGTGTCTGAGGAGGCCAGAAGACCTCAGATGTCCCGTGCTGGAGCCGCCTGAAGTGGGTGCTGACACCCGGATCCAGGTCCTCTGGAAGATCAGCAGGCAGGCTCAAACACTCACCCATCTCTTCACCTCCAGACCCCCATTTTTTTCATTTATTTATTTTATTTATTTGAGTACGCTGTAGCTGTCTTCCGACATACAAGAGGGCCTCAGATCCCATTACAGATGGTTGTGAGCCACCATGTGGTTGGAATTGAACTCAGGACCTCTGGAAGAGCAATCAGTGCTCTTAACCGCTGAGCCATCTCTCCAGCCTTCCAGTCCTTCCTGCTGCCCACAATAAAGACGTTGGTGTGTGCTGCACTTATGCCCACTCTACCTCAGTCTTCCCTGTCTCCATTTGCCATTTGAACTTTTCCATTGCTGTGGTTGAAATATTTGCCCCTTTAACCTTAATTAGACCTTTTCTAGCCACATCTATAGGCAGATTAGGAAAAGGAAATGAACAGTGTTTGTTGCTATGATTATCTGAGTAATGTTCACTGGGAAGCTCAGTGGTCTGTGAAGCAGGGTTTTGTTTTGATGTTGTTGTGTTTTTCCACCTGCTCTTATTTCTGTAGCAGATTGTAATTTTTGTTTGTTTTTGTTTGTTTGTTTGAGACAGGGTTTCTCTGTATAGCCCTGGCTGTCCTGGAACTCACTCTGTAGACTAGGCTGGCCTCAAACTCAGAAATCTGCCTCCCTCTGCCTCCTGAGTACTGGGATTAAGGGTGTGCACCACCACTGCCATACTTCATTTATTGCCTCTTCAGTTGTTCGAATGTATCAGGAAAACTATCAAATCTATGGAATCCCTCATCCTCCCTGGACTCTTTCTCAGCAATGTTTTCTCTCCCCTATCCTCTCTGCTAATCTGGATCCTGTCACTAGGACTACTCTTTGTTATTCTCATGGGACAAATTTTCTGTGTATCCCATTTCCTCCTCAGAAACTCAGGATTGCTGGCTAGTTTAGCTGGGTATAGAATAGGCATATGCTGCCATGCCCTATGACTTCATTCTCTGTTTCCTTTCTCTTTCCAGGTGATCCATACACCTGAGCACTTCTGAGTCCGGAAGCCTCTATTGTGGTGGGTCTCCAACCAAGCATCAGGTCATTTGCAGACCATGTTAGTACATGGCTTTCAGACACAAAAAACCAAATATCACATATTCTTACTCATAATTGAAGCAAAAAAGGTTGATCTCAAAGAAGAAAAGGTAGAATAATAATTACTAAAGACTAGAAAGTGGCTAGACAAAAGAGTATTGAACAATAAAATATGTGTCCAAAAATACAGTCAGATAAGAGAAATAAGTTCTGGTGCCCTAAGGCATAATGTACTATTACTTACAGTGCCTTATATATTACATGTGTATAATATTATTTATTTATATATATATAACTTGTAAAATTGATAATGTAATATTTGCACAATTCTAAATATGCAATATACAGGTGTATGCATGTAGGACTCTCTGTCTTAGTCTTTCATTGGGACACCTATGGCATCTTTACCCCTCCAGGCCCCCCTGCAATAGTAAAGAAGATCATGAATGTGGACTGCTTTCTTTGGGTGGGACAATGGGGATACACTAGAGTGTGTATGGAGGGCTGGCTTTAGGAGCTGATGACGTTGACATACATCCTAGAGCACAGAGGACTCCTGGGGCCATGCTTTAGACTGCTGTGACTTCTTCAGTCAAAGCCTTGCCTGGAACAAGAGCTGGGAGAAAAATCCTGTGTGCACAGTGGCCACCTACCCAGATTGCAGATGGTCAGCTAGCATCCCAAGGTGTGGGAGCTTGGTTGGGTACCTGTATTCTGTGCTTCCAGAAGGGAGTGTCAACACTGTAGGAGCTGAGAGATGGTTCTGTTGGTAAAGTGTTTCCTCTGAATGCATGAAGACTTGCGTTTGATCCCCAGTCTTTTCTTTTTTTTTTTTTTTTTAAAGTTGGATTTTTAAAAAAGCATGGCACTCAGGAGGCAGAGGCAGG